>NC_056726.1:249151977-249274477 GCF_019279795.1 Protopterus annectens
TTGTCTCTTGTTCTCAGGCGTGGCCGGCACAGCTCCACTATTTGCTGTAACGTGTCCCTGTCCACCCTGTAATGCTCTACTATTTCAAGGTCTTGCAGCCCCTGGAAGGTCGCCCTTGGTATGAACAATCTCCTTCTCCTCTGAGGCCTATGGTAGTTGTCGGCACCCTCTTCCGCAACTCCGTCTGTCTCTAACACATACTGATGCATCACGGCCACGGCAGCACCCAACATATACATTTTAAAAGTTCCCCATGTGTTTACACCCTAAAGTGCGGCGTTTGGGAATACGCGCTGTGTGTTGTGTGCATTTACACTTTATAGTGTTGTGCTCTACACCCGGTGATGTCATTGGGTGTGTCTGTGCTGCCGTATCTGTGTGTTATCTTCCGTGTATTACCGTTGGCACTGCAACGCTGTTGCCTTTGGTGTTACATTACACTTGCCTGCATTGGTTTAGCTTTACACCTTAATTTACTGTTTGTGCAGGTTGCACCTACTATTTCCTGGAGTGCATCCTGCAGGCACATGGCATCTCATGCATTTTGTCTGCCGCCGCCGTTATGCTACCTCTCTACTTGGCTGTGCTGTATCGGTTCTTCGCTCTTTGCAATTCTGCTACATCCTATACTTTCTTTGCATTCATATGCCTCCCCTTTCCTGTTTTGCGGGATTCTGCATGCAGAGTTGTCAGCTGCCGCCGATTGCCCTTCATGGGTTGATTGGTGTTGATTGCTCATTACGACTCCAATTACACTGCTTCCGCATTTCCTCATATTCTCCGCATCACCTTCCTGTATCCATGGTTGTTGACGGGGCGGCCGTCACATGACTGGGTTGGGGAACGTAGTCATCCTCGTGACACATGCATCTGTGCAGCGTTATGTACTCTCAGCGCATCTATTTCCTCACACGCCGGTGCTGATGCTGTGATGTGCATTGTACAGCCCCTGTTTGCTGGGCTCCAATGTGCTTCCTCCTACAGTGGCACACCCCTCTGCGATTGACATGTATTCCCTCTAGGCCACTCCTCGGTGTATTACCGCTGCGCCATTTGATGCAGCCTTACGCCAGCAGGGGTTTTGCGATTCAGTATTATCTGCCTCATTTGCATGGCATTGACTACTAATACATGGTTACGCGCGGACACCGCCGCCACTCCTTGGCAACCCTTGCACTGTGGTTGTGGCTTTCCATGCATACTATGGTGTATTGTGGCTGTGATGCTGATGTGTCTTATACTGCTCTTTTATGACATTGTCATATTAATTCATTGTTCCGCACCTTCCGCGGACATGTCCTGGGGTTCTGCTCTGGTTTTTGCGTACATACCATTTATGTCGTTATTTACATTTTCTGCATGTTTTCCTTTGACATTCTCGGTGTCTTTCCCCATTGGCATGTTGCACCAGTATGACACCTGACGTTGGCAGCCTTCCGTTACTCCTATATCATGTTTGGATGACTGTAAACCGTTTTTTTTTGGTTTACATTGCCGTGCCGTTGTGCTACGCCTGCGCCACTTAGTGGATCGCTATTTGCCTTCATTTGCATGGTGCAACACTGCACATGGGGTGTTTAACATACCTACGCCGGAGGTGGCGCAACTCAGGCGTACGCCAGTGGTGCACGTGGGATTGGATCGTACCTGAATCGCTCTGCGGCCATGTCTGGCGTTGGGGCGCCTACGCCATGCGTGCGCCTGGCGCAAGGTTCATGAATCCCGGGGAACAATAAATGGTAGGTAAGATATTGATGAAAATAATAAAATATATGGGAAGAGAAACAGGAAAAGAAAAAGTAAAACAGGATGGAAGAAAAGAATATGAGAATAAAATGAAATTATGAAAGTTAAACATAAGTAATGTTGATGGGAAAAGAAAGGACAATATAATTTTAGAAAACTTGTTTTGGTATACCCATGGGAAAAAAAAAGATGAAAAAAGGCAATAAAAATAGAAAACAAAAGATTGATTTTTTATGAAGCAGAGAATTCTGGTGGAGAATTTTATTAGACAAGTTATCAGTGAAATGGAATATGAAATATGAGGTGATGGAGGAAAGCAAATGTGTTGAATGTAGTAAATAAGAAACAAAAACTTTTTTGACTGAAAAAGGAATAAAGTATCTTGGGAAAAGTTTAAAAATAAATATAGATGGCAAGTATTTAAATGCATAAATATGAATATGATATTATACGTCAGATATGATAAAGAAATATGATATTGATAAATGGGATAAGGTATTGTTTGTGAAAATATAAGTGATGTGAAAAAAGATGTACGAATATGTGATATAACAAAAGAAAGGGAACGATTGATGCATAAGGTGAAATAAGAAGATGGTCCTGGATGATAGGGTAGGGGAATAGAGGGTAAATATATAAAAAAAAGAATGAAAGAAATGGAATTATTTAATTACGCTTTTGTGTTGATAACTTGTAAATAATTTTAAGCATGAATTAAAACTGAGAGTGTAAAGAACTGATTTAAGTCTTTTTGTGGTGTAAAATGAATCTAAATGTTAATGGAACACCCTACTCTTTTTGCAATAAGTGACATGGGATTGTTACATTCACCTGAGCTACTACCAAGTCAGCATTGTTCAAGATCTCATCTGAAGTATGGAAATATGTGCAATCCACAGTTCTCTTACTTTCTCTACCAATATCAGTGAAATCAATTGAACAACCCATAGCCTGTTCTTTCCTCTTAGAAATGTATTGCCTTCCCAAATGTATTTTCAAATAGCTGGTTTCTGTCTTACATACATGAGTTCTTTACCCAAGTTATTTCCATGGTTTTGGGTTTCTTCTGATTGCTTATACATTTTGAGACTGTAACACAGTGGTTTGTTAAAATTTTGAATGTGTTTTTTAACCATCTTTATTCATGTGCTCAAGCAAACAGTAACATCTCATATATGGATATGTGCTTAACAGATGCTTACATGTTGAAAACTAATCGGTTCTTACACAGTTTTATACTAGGAATAATACAATTCACCAAAACCCAATGTACAACTTTATGTCTATACCAGACTTTTCCCACCCTAACAATTTTCCACTAGACTTGTGTATCCTGCAACTCTAGTAGTTTATTGCTTTTTTTCTGACTTATGAAGATATAACTCAAAAAGGCTGTCATCAAATTCTTAAGCTGTATGCTTTCTGTACTATGTATCAGTGTCCTCCACTTCTCATTCACCTTAGAGCAATGTCAGGTCATATTAACGCAACCTGCACCAAAGAAATCACAAGGCAAACAACTTGAAAATGACCAGCCTTTGATTTTTCCCTGTCTGGTGCATTCTAGCAAATGTGAAAATAAATAAATAATTTAATTGCCATTATAGTTATTAAGTCAGGATTCCATATGTAGTAACTGTTGCCAAAAATTATTAGGTATTGTTCAGTGTAACATAGTTTCGCATTTGTACCTAATGTCCAGAAAATGATTTATGACAACTTTAATATTATCCTTGGATAAACTGGTCTTTTTCAGCATTACAAAGTTGTCAATTAGTCTGTTGCCATTTGATCAAAACACTTCTTTTCTCTAAAACTGGCAAAACATTTAGCAAGGTTTGATATAACTTCAGGGAATATCATCATTTAACCATGCCCTTACTGCCATTTCCTCTCAGTCCCTGTGTGATCATGTCCTTACTGCCATTCCCTCAGTTCCTGTGTGATTCTGCCCTTACTGCCATTTCCTCTCAGTTCCCGTGTGATCATGCCCTTACTGCTATTCCCCTCAGTTCCTCTGTGATCATGCCCTTACTGCCATTTCACCTCAGTTCCAGTGTGATCATGCCCTTACTGCCATTTCACCTCAGTTCCTGTGCGATCATGCCCTTACTGCCATTCCCCTCAGTTTCTGTGTAATCCTGCTCTTACTGCCATTTCACATCAGTTCCCATGTGATCATGCCTTTACTGTCATTTCACCCCAGTTCCTGTGTGATCATGCCCTTACTGCCATTTCTTCTCAGTTTCTTTGTGATCATGCCTATACTGCCATTCCCCTCAGTTCCTTTGTGATCATGCCTATACTGCCATTCCCCTCAGTTCCTTTGTGATCATGCCTATACTGCCATTCCCCTCAGTTCCTTTGTGATCATGCCCTTACTGCCATTTCTCGTCAGTTCCTGTGTGATTACGCCCTTACTGCCATTTCCCCTCAGTTCCTGTGTGATCATGCCCTTGCTGCCATTTCCTCTCAGTTCCTCTGCGATCATGCCCTTACTGCCATTTCTTCTCAGTTTCTTTGTGATCATGCCTATACTGCCATTCCCCTCAGTTCCTTTGTGATCATGCCCTTACTGCCATTTCCGCACAGGTCCTGTGTGAGAATGCCCTTGCTGCCATTTCTCATCAGTTCCTGTGTGATTACGCCCTTACTGCCATTTCCCCTCAGTTCCTGTGTGATTATGCCCTTGCTGCCATTTCACCTCACTTTCCATGTGATCATTCTCTTACTGCCATTTCCCCTCAGTTCCTGTGTGATCATGCCCTTACTGCCATTTCCCCTCAGTTCCTGTGTGATCATGCCCTTGCTGCCATTTCACCTCACTTTCCATGTGATCATTCCCTTACTGCCATTTCCCCTCAGTTTCTGTGTGATCATGCCCTTACTGCCATTTCCCCTCAGTTCCTGTGTGATCATGCCCTTACTGCCATTTCACCTCAGTTTCTGTGTGATGATGCCCTTACTGCCATTTCACCTCAGTTTCTGTGTGATCATGCACTTACTACCATTCCCCTCAATTTCTGTGTAATCATGCCCTTTCTGCCATTTCACCTCAGTTTCTGTGTGATCATGCCCTTACTGCCATTTCTCAGTTCTGCCATTTCACCTCAGTTTCTGTGTGATCATGCCCTTACTGCCATTTCCCCTCAGTTCCTGTGTGATCATGCCCTTACTACCATTCCCCTCAATTTCTGTGTGATCATGCCCTTACTGCCATTTCACCTCAATTTCTGTGTGATGATGCCCTTACTGCCATTTCACATCAGTTTCTGTGTGATCATGCCCTTAATGCCATTTCCCCTCAGTTCCTGTGTGATCATGCCCTTACTACCATTCCCCTCAATTTCTGTGTGATCATGCACTTACTGCCATTTCACCTCACTTCCTGTGTGAGCATGCACTTACTGCAATTTGCCCTCAGTTTCTGTTTCTTTTTAGTGCACTTACTGACCTACTCCAAGCATTAGATATGCATACATAATTCATGTTTATCCATATTTACCAGAATACTGACAGCAGTCTAGACTCATAGCTATGGTGAACTGAAAGGGGCAGCTGCCCCAGGTGCAAAATGTTGCGGGGGGTTAGAATCAACAATGCACAAAGGGTAGAAGTGGTGCACTGGCAATGCATTTCCAGCATTCATGTAGTAATGGTGACATGGCAATATTAGTATTTAATTATTTAAACAGTTGGTGTTGTTTAACTATTTACATGAATGAATGAGTCTCTGCACACAGAAGTCAAGGAATATGAATCTTTCAATATCCATAGAGACTTTACTTTGGAAGTTTTTTCCCCTCAACTTTTACTTTTAAGAGCACCAGTAAAGGAGACTAGACAGGACACCAGTTTGCCTAGGTATTGTTCTGCTGCTCTCTATAGTACCTGGAGGGAGGAATAACAACCTCTGAAGAACATTTTTTTTAACTAAGTCTAAACAGTTTTTTTTATAAGCTTCTAACCATGTTTCGATAATCTCAGGTCCCAAGTATTATTGACATCTGCACCTCTTCTCTTATTCATGTTGTGATGAATGAGAGCCATTTCTTGTCTTAACCTTAGATACATTGGCTTAATTGTCTTTTATTGACCATAAAACAATTGATAAGATTATTATAGTAATAAAGTCATATAGCCACTGACATACTTTCTTGCCATAAATTGAAGATAATGCATCATATAAACAATGTGACTCTAAAAACTTTTACATTAACAAGGAGCATGTGCACAACAGTTAAATATAATAATATCAATAAATCTGTATTTTAAGTATATACATAAAAGTTGCATCTTATCTCTGTACTAATAAAATGTTTACACTCAGAATGATGCCTGTGGTACCTGTTTGATTTTCAAGTAGACCTCCATTTCATATGGTATTTTTCTGAGGGATTGTTCTAGAGACTTTAAATACAAAAAAAACCGGAACACAAACAGTGAACTGTTTGATGATATTCTTTAATTCTGGTACCTCGGCCTTCGCCTTCTCCTGATTCTAAACTAAAAACAAAACAAACACAAACCACATCCAATTCCAATTGAGTAATTAATTAATTAAAAAAAATTTTTTTTTTATTTTATGAGTTGAACAGAGATGAAATGCTTCAAAAAAAAATTGCTGAATAAAGTCTAATGAACAATTGACTTCATTAAACATTTAACATTTATATTGCATATGAAAATATCTAATATAAACATTTGAAATGTCTAATTCTACTAATGTAATGACAATTTTTTAAATTATTAATAACAACTTTACTTTACTAAATATTAAAACACCTACTATCTATATACAAAAGTTTTTGGAAATGTTCATACTAGATTTCCATATTCATACATTTTGGAAACAATGTTTTATAATTGAGAATAAACCTAAAAACATTTTGACCCTTCTAGTTGTTTTATCCAGGGACAAAATATATTCAATTTGTTTGGGATTTGTTGTTAGATGAGAACACATTGTTGAATTGTCTTTATATGCTCAAGGAATATAATAACCAGTTATTAGAATTATTGGAGAGAGGGAGAAAGGTTGGGTTTCTTTTCTGAGGTTAAAAATTAAATGTCAAAAAAAAAAAAAAAAAAAATTTTTTGTTTTCATAATCCTAAGATACATAAGGACAAGAGAACCCCCCAGGTCGTTTCCATTGTTTCCAAGTAAGGCTTATTTCAAAAAATGTTGAATGTTTTTGGATTCCATGTTAAAATGTCATTTTGGAGAGGATACAATCATATATAAAAAAATACAAAAAAAAATGTATGAAAATATGGGAGAAATAGGGGAGGAGCATGACTATTGGACTTGTGTAGAAATCACTATATACTAGTATCAATAGGCATCGATCAGTTTGTTGGATTTCTGAATTGTTTTGAGTTTGAAGGTTTTGAAAATTGTTTCATCTATCAAATATGTGAGATTTATTGATGATTTATTGTTTTAGGGGTAGTTCAAAAGATTTTGAAAAATTTATTTCAGGGATCAAAGAAAATTCACTTATACAATAAGTATTCAATATCTGGATGTTGAGATATATCTGAGTTCAGATAATAAAATACAATACAAACCATTTCAGAAGATTAAACTTTTGCATGCCTCGAGCATGCATCCTCAAATCTTTACCATTTGAGAATTTAAAAGGATTTATAGTGAATTTAATAAAGTTGAAAGGAAACTGAAGGGTTATTCTGATGAGAATATCATGAAAAATCAGATTCTCAGCTGACTAATCTTTTGTCACCAGTGTTATCACTGGAGATGATAAAGTAGGAAAACTTTCCATCAAAGTTACCTTTTCTTATAGTAGATATTCCAATTTGAAGGAAATATTAAATGTTAGGAATATCAATACAGGAGAACAGAAAATGAACTTTCAGATGTGGAAAGCTTGGATGGTATACATCATAGGATGTGGTTGTGTGAAACAGAGGTGGTATATAGGCCAAACAACTAGAAGGGTCAAGCTTAGAATTCTTGAACATCTGGGAGACATAAGACACAAAAAAGGAAAGTCCTGTTGCCAAACATTTTTGTGAACAACATTCATATTTTGTGTGTTGGTAAGCCCAATGTTTTGATAATGAGGTAGGTTTAAATTATTAGAAATGGAATCCAGGTTTATTCTCAATTATAAAACATTGTTTCCAAATGGCATGAATATGGAAATCTAGTATGAACATTTCCAACTTTTGGTATATAGATTTAAAATGTTTTTAATAAAAGTTAACATTACATTAGTAGAATTAGATACATTTCAAATGTTTATATTTAGATATTTTCAATGTTTAATGAAGTCAGAAATTGTTCATATTTTAGAGTGAAGCATTTCTGTTGAGTCAACTGATTACTCAATTGGATGAAAGAATATCATCAAACAGTTCACTGTTTGTGTTCCGGTTTTTTGTATTTAAAGTCAGTTTGGAGTATTGGAGGTGTTTGTTTGGATTGTTCTAGAGACCTAAGACATGTTAACTCATGGCTACACTCCCGATATTATGTTGCTAACTAGCCTCTTTGCCTTTTTAATTTATTCTACTTTGTGAACAAATAAAATGAAACAAATGCAAAGTGAACCTTAACTACTTGGGCTAAATAAGTTCAGGGGGTCATAGGTAAGCACTAGGCTTGCTGCTCTTGTGGACCATTGTAAACCTAGCTAATTTCACTTTTAGTGCTTGAATTAACCCATCCCATTTGGTTTTCAATTGGTCTTACCCATCTTATGATTCATAATTATATATTATCTCAAGTGAGAATAACTGGGATCATATCATAAATAATTTGAGGGGACTCATGCATGGGATAAAACATTGAGGACCTGTCTCTGACTATTAGTAGTACAGGGTGCAGACCTGGGTCAAATATTCTAAGGGGATCCAGTATCTGTCAGCCTGGGGCAACATGGTCGACAGACCACAATGCTTTGCCAGAGATGACCTGCACCTGTCGCCCCTGGGATTCTAGATACTGGCTAAGGGTCTTGCTGCCTCTATAGTGCCCTTTCTAGGCAAGGTTCAAATGACAAATTCACCACCATAACAGGAATAGGCAAGCAAAAACTGAAGGTAATACTACTCAATGCTAGAAGTCTAAATCTCAAAATGCTCTCACTCGAGGCACTCCTTAAAATGGAGAATATCAATATCTGTGCAGTGACTGAGACCTAGTTCAAGGCTCTAGAGAGCACCCCTGGATTATCAGGCTATAACTCATACCACACTTTTCAGCCATCTAACCTGGACCAGAACAGCAAAGGTGGAGGTGTGCCAGTATTCATTAAGGATATCCACACCTACAGGCTAGTTGCACAGCATAATGCATCAGAGGTTATCCAAGTGCAGCTAACTCTGGGCAAAACTGCAATCCAAATTGTAGCTTTCTACAGATCCCCCACCATGCCCCAGGATTCCTACTCCTCTTTTCTTGATATACTGTAAAATATTAGGGTTCAACCCAGCACCCTAATAATGGGTGATTTCAACTACCCCACCATTAACTGGGAAAACTACTCATGTACCAACTCCTTCACTCAATGCTTTCTGGAATTCAAAAATTCCAATGCCCTGGATCAACTTATTCACACCCCCACCAAGGGCAACAATATCCTAGACCTAGTCATTACCAACATGAGTGACCAGTGTTCCACACCTGAAGTCAACTTCTCATTGGTCAGATCTGACCATAAGCTAATCATCCTAGATATCCGCATCCCGCCCCCACCCACCATTAAGGAAACCACAGTAAAAAAATTTCTCCAAAGCCAACTTCATGCTTCTTAAGACAGAAGTGGCGAACTTCATGAAACCCATGCAGATGGACAATACAGTTATGACTGCTTTATCTTTCACAAATGCACTCTATAAGCACTTACACAAGTGCATGGATTGTGGTATCCCAAACAGAACCAAGACACTATGCTCCAGAAAAGGAAGCCAATCTGGTGGTCCCCTGCCACAAACAACTCTACAACAGAAGGAAGAAACTGTTGCAAAAGAGAGTAAAATCCCATGAGTGGAGGAGCTCCCTGGTCAGCCTCAGTAAGAAGCTGAGATCCCTTAAAAGATCCTCCAAAGATAGCTATGAAAACAAAATCACCACTGATTCTAAGGGCAACCACAAAGCATTCTATAGCTGTCAAGAATCTCAATGGAAATACCCAGATCTGCTTTGGGATACAGCACAATGGCACAAAAATTAGAGAACCAACTGATATTGCCAACATCCCGGCAGATAGGTTCAGTGCTAACTTTAGCCCCCTCTCATCTCCTAAAGGGTCCATATCTGTACAGGAAGAATGCAGAGTCCCTGTAATCACTTCTATGCAGATAAAAGCTGCACTCTCTAGAACCAAAAACACAGCATCCATGGGAATGGACAACATCCCAGGCTGCATTTTACATGAACTTCAGAACGAACTGGCTCCCCACCTAAGCTCCATGTTCAATCATAGTCTCACATCAGGCTTTTTGCCCACTAAATGGTGCATAGCAACAGTTATCTCACTCCACAAAGGGGGAGCCACCACTGATTCTGGGAACTATTGCCCTATTAGCCTGATGAGCCTGGTCTGCAAGGCCATGGAATGTATCATCATGGAACTCATAAACAAAGACATTGGTAACCTCCATACTCTGGACTCCACTCAGTTCGGGTTTGTGAAAGGCATATTATGCCTTCTGAACCTGATCAACTTCTTTGAGGCAGCCACCAAAGGCATAGACGAGGGTAAGGTGGTTTACACAGCCTATCTTGATCTTGCCAAGGCTTTCGACACCATCCTTCATTCTGGAATTTTAGCTAAACTCACTAAACTAGGTTTAAATCCCTATGTCACAAGATGGGTAACCCACACTGTAAAAGTTGCAGACTCCAAATCTGACTTCAAACCAGTGACAAGTGGAGTACCACAGGGTTCAATCCTGGGGCCTATCCTGCTTGGTATCTACTTCTCTGAAGTACAGGCTAACACAGAAGGCCTCTGTCTAACAAAGTTCGCAGATGACTGCAAACTAGGAGCCATAGTCGAGTCCTCAAATGATGTGGACATCCTACAGAAGGGCCTCACTGAGACAGATGCCTGGTGTTAGAGGCATGGCCTCAAGCTCATTGCCAAAAAGTGCATTGTCATCCCCTTTGGTATAAACTCTGTACTGATGAACTACCACATAAACAGCAGTCTACTTAATACCGAATGTGTGATAAGAGACCTTGGGACCCAGGTGGACAGTAGTCTCTCCTTTGATAATCACACTGCCACAGTAGTCAGGAAATCCTTCAATGTGGCACACCTCATCACAAAAGGGTTCACATCCAGGAAAAAAGAGGTCACTGTTCCTCTCTACTTGGTACTCATTAGGCCCATTATAGAGTACAATGCCCCTTTTGGAATGTACCTCACAAGACATCTGCAGCAGCTGGAAAGGCCACAGAAGTACCTCACAAAGAGGATTACTGGCTTCAGACAGATGCCCTGCAGTGACCATCTCAAAAAACTCCAGCTTTACTCTGTAGCATGTTGCCTACTCCAAGGAGATTTCTGCCTAACATATAAAGCTATGTTAAACCCAGAGCTGTTGGACATGCTACTCCTAAAGAAATCCCAATCCCTGCAAGCTACACACTCTAGGGACCTAAACCTTGTCACCATAATAAACAGGACATGTTGGATGGCTAGATTCCTGTCCCAGAGACTTCCTATACTCTGGAACAAGCTACCCATCTATTTCAAGCAAAGTTACTCATTAGCACTCTTCAAGAAAAATCTTGATGAGTGGATGTGAAATAGGAAATACACCCCAGGGACCACTTCTTCAGCTCTGCTCAACAGGGGCACAGGAAATTAACTTTCTTGGGTGGTATAAGCCAGGGAACCTTGCTGGCTAGGCTTACTAAGGCCCTTGGGCTGAAAGACTAGTACCTACCTATGAACCTATTACCCATCCATAGATCCAAGTTGCACATGAACATGGACAGTGATGAGGCTTGTTTTATGTTTTCCAGACTAGTGGAATCTTATTTGAGATATATGTAACCCTATCTCCCTTGCCAAACTTCCCTCCCATTTTCCTATATAATCTACAATGTTTAATGGCATATCAATAACCATTGTTTTTTACCCCTATGGGCAGTGTTGACAAACATGAAAATAAACAGCAGTGCAGCAGTAAATACTTTTTACTGAGAAAACAGAATGGTATAAGTGTCTGGCTTTCTAAATAGTACCATCCATTAAGGTATATAGAGACAATTTATGCTATACCTGTGATAATAAAGAACAGGTTAAAATGGATTTCTGTTGATTTTTCTGAAAATGTGAAATAAATGTTCTGCATTTCAGGGTGTACAGTGCAGTCAGCTAGAATTTTTACCTAACTTGGCAAACATTTAGCTTGGCAGTCATTGTTAATAAGAATCAGAAGTAAAATATTTTAACTCATAAACTATGCAGCTTTGTAAAATTATTATCTACAAGCAGGTCAAGACGAACTCTTGTATGCAGCTGTGTCTCATAACATGATACACAAAGATAGGCCAAGGATGAAAGGAGTTAACAGAATGTTTAAAATATGGAAAACAAACTGTCAGCAGACCAGCTTGAAAGGAAAGACTTATTATTCTGGCAAATTCTCAAAACTGCTAATGCAGGCAGAAAAGACACTATAACGATTGGGACTTTTTCTTTTGTATCAGGGACTTTAATTATTATATTCTTGCAGACCTAAAACTGTACGCTGAAGTACATTATCTGGATATATATACCTTTCATTGTTAAGCTGGATGTAAACCTCGTGTGCAGTAAATGAATGTTGTAACAGCAGAAATGTCTCAGTGTCTTCATTGAGTAAAGGTACAGACTACCTGAATATTATAGTATAGTTTTAAGAGTGGTGAGACCAGTCTAGTCCAAACAACTGGGAGGGTGACCTGAAGAGGTGCCTCTCACGGTGCGACATTCCAGTGAAGACCTTTTAGGTATGTGAGAGACAATTTATGCTATACCCATGTACAATTTCTATTCCTGTGGAACATACAAAGTGCATATGCATTTTCTCATATACTTACATAGGAATCAGTTGTAGCCTAATTCATCATCATCATCATCATCGGCCCCCTTTTCCCATTTTTTTTCCATTTTCTACATAGGTTCAGGTGTCGTGTCAACTGTCACAATCTCTCTCTTAATTCAGTGCCACCTTCCCATCTTCTTTGATAATCATGCCTGAATGTCACAGGTCTTCTCTCACACACTCTATCCATCTCTTTGCTGGATGCCTTTGTTTCCTCTTGCCCTCTTTCTGTCTGCCTTAAATCTTCTTCACCAGACTTTCTTCTGCTTTTCTGCACATCTGCCTGAACCACTACAATCTGTTCTCTTTAACCGTCTCTGCAATTGGAGATATTTTGGCTTCTACTGTGATGTCCTCATTTCTTCATCTGTCCTGTGGTGTGAATCCTATTGCCAGTCTGAGGTACTTCATTTCCAGCACCTCTAGCTTTCCCACTTACTCCATATTTACTGTCCAGGTTTCTCCACAATAAAGTAGTACTGGTCACACCACTGTTTTCTACACATTACTTTGAACTTCTTTGGCATTCTTCTGTCATACAGTACTCATGAAACTCTGTGCCAGTTAGATGAAGCCCATCTGATTTTGACCTCTTCTTTCTGACTTCCCTTCTACACAGCTTGTCCTCCCAGATAATTGAAAATGTTTACCTCTTCCACTGTTTTTCTATCAATTTCACTTTTAGCTTCTTCTGATTTCCCACATTTTCTGCCTTTACAACTGTCATGTCTGTACTCAGTTTCATTCTATGTGCCTTCAGTTCTGAATTCTATTTCCGTATCCTTTATTGAAGTTTTTGCTCAGAGTCTGCTTGTTATACCACATAATCTGTAAAGAGTAACTTTGTTGATCTGTAAGCTCTGACCTGTTTGCTAATGTAGTCCTTCACCATATTAACAGTAGTGGGCTCAGAGCTGACTCAGATGCACACCGACTCCCACTGGGAACATCTCCATGAGTCTGAACGCTGTTTGTACTTGAGACATTGAGTCCATGTTCATAGCCTGCACTAATTCTATTAATTTTTCTGGGACTTAAACGACTGTATGACTGCCCAGGCTAGCTTTCTTGGGGCTTTCCCCAAGTCTAGGAATATCCACTTGAACTCTTTCATTACCTCTTGCTTCTTCTCAACTATCTCTCACACAGTAAACATCAGGACAATTGTGCTGCATGCTGATCTGAATCTGAACTCCTCATCTTCCATCTCAGTTTCTACTACTCTGCATTTGATTTGTTTATCAATCATACTCACCAGAACTTTCATGCAGTGTGAAAAGAATTTAACCCCTGTTCTTCCCACATTTGTGGATGTCCCCTTTTGTTCTTGTACACTGACATTAGCATGCTTATTCTCCAGTTATCTGGGATAAGCTTTTCTCTCCATATACCTTCAGGAGCCATTTGTGCTCTAACTCACTCAACATCTTCTTCATATCTGCTATGAGCCTTTTGCTTTCCCTGACTTCATTGTCCTTAGTGCTGTTCTTACTTCATCTATGGTGAGCTCTTCCTCTTCTCTCAATGTAGGTTGTGTCTGAGACAGTACACCTTCTGTAGGGTTTCCTTAATTCAGAATCTTCTGGAAGTACTCCTCTCATCTGCTTTGGATGTCCTAAGGACTGGTGAGCAGATAATTGCTGGCATCCATTGTGCAGAGTGTCTATCTTCTTTATCTTTCTGTTTTTGCCTTGCATCCTGAAAGAGTTGTTTTGTGTCACATACTGAGTCACATTCTAGAAGCTGGTAGAGTGCCTCTGATGGCCTGTTCTTTGCTATTGGAACTCCTCTTTGTTAGCTAACCAGTATTCCTTCTTAGCTTTGTCCATTGCTATAGTCCACTTTCTCCTGCACTCCTTTCTTTAGATGTCTTTCTTCACTTCTGATTTCCACTACCAGCTATCCTTATGTACCTTGTGGCCATTCCTGAGTCAGCCACAAGTCTATTCTATAGGCCACGCATATGCTGTTTTGAGGCACTGCCAGTCTTCTTCAACTCCACCTTTTCTCTCCTCTTCCTGAAGTGCTAGAGCACTGATTAATTCCTTGAACTCTTGTGCTTTCTCACCAGTCAACTTCCAAGTATTCAGCTTAGTTTCTGTTGAGCCTAGAACCTACTATGACTTCTGTTTCTTGTTTTTGATTGTGGCAACCAGTGGTTTATGCTATGGGCCTTCTGTTCCACTGGCAATGACTTAAATCACTGATTTCACCCCAGTGATATTTGCTTCCTAGTAGGAAGTCTACTGCAGTTGTATGTTGACCAGTATTGCATGTGATCTTCTGACTGTCTCTCTTGGTGAGCCATATGTTGGCCACCATCAAACCATTTGCCAGACAGATGTCTAGCATGGCCTCTCCTTCTTTATTCCTGTTGTTCCACCCATGAAGTCCCAGGCAGTCATCATATTATGGTCTGTCTGTCCAAATATGTGCATTCATGTCACCCATTATTAAATACCAGTTCATGTTGTCCTGCTTTATCAAGTAGCTCCCACAACAGCCGTTTGAATACACTGTTATCCTCACTATTACAACCTTGCTGATAGGCATACACTGAGATAATTCATACTGCTCTATCCTTATGCTGGAGTCTGATTTTCATGATACTGTCACTAATTCTGATGACATCCATTATTGTCTTCTTAAACCTTTCATTCACCACAGTTCCCATATCATTTTTATTCTGTCCTTCTCATAAATAGCAGATTATGGCTCCCAAGCCAAGTTTGCCCACTGTCCTTCCATCTTATCTTCTGGATGTATAGGATGATCCCCTCCTCCTTATCACCATCTCATCCAGTTCCAGGCTGCATCCTGTCAGTGAACCTATACTGTAGCAATCCTTAGTTCATGTTTGGCAGATTGACAGCTATAGTCTAAAGTCCCAACAATGTTTGAGAAACCACATCAGCACACCTTAGGAAGACTACATACCTTTAACAATCCAAGAAGAGCATGTCAATAATTTTCACATTCTGGTATGATTGACACTTGTTTGTCTCTACTTCATATTTATCTCCTTCAAATGACAATGCATCTTTAATAATGATCACATTAAATGATTACTGCCCCTTACTCTGAAGATCTTCAGAGATCCAGGGGTCACTTAACAGGGCTGTCCTCTTTGATTTGTTTGATTAGCAGAAGGAATTAAAATACTGATACATTACAAAAATAATCTATTAAATACGTTTATTACTTGCTTAATACTGCAAGATTCCTCTAATACAAGTCTTAGCTAAGGTGAGACCAGTTACAAAGTTATAATCCACAACATCAAGAGAAATCTGTCATAGATTAGGAGACAAAGCAGTCTGTGATTCTTCTGTCACTGTTAGATTAATTGTCTAAGCTGAATTTATACTCAGCTCAACAGTTTCCAGTTCTTTGGTCATTATCTCCTGTTCAGAAAAACACTTCTTGTGGTCTGTTTCCCCTTTTGGCAAATAATCTTGCTGCAGTACTCCACATGTGTTATCTGTTTTCATGAATAGAATCTGCTTTAAGCCAATTCTTACATGATGAATTCTTCCTACCATGCCCTGTTGCCCTCCATAAGCTGACAAACCCTTCTCTTTTTTATGTCTAGTATTTGGCGTTTCCTTTTGTTTTTCTTCTACTCCTGAAACTTCAGACAATTTATCCTTATTTCACCACACATAGCAAAATGCTTATGAAACCCACAAGTTTCTGTAGAAAAGAGTCTATTTCATTTGAAGAGCTAGCCATGTGTGTTTTAGCATCCTGGTTAACTGTCAATAGAGCAGGGAAATGTAATTGTGTCAAAAAAACTTTTGTTGTAAATTTCCTTATATACTGAGTCACAGCATTATATTTATTAAGTAACGCATTCCTAAAATCAAGTATTTTGCAAACATTCTAATATTCTATGCATGCCACCTAGGTAAGTTCTCTAGCCTTTTTTTAATTATTTCCATGCACATATAGCTCAGAAATGTTATTGCGAGATGGACAGGTATATTTCCAAGTCTTATTTTAGGTGAAAGGAAATGAACTATTGCACTTCTTATAGCCTTCATACTTCCAAGAAATGCTTGGAGCTCATGGTATATGAAGTCCATTGGATCATTCCTCTCAACTTTCTCTGTAAGGCTAATTATGTACACATTGATCATTCAATGACACTCATCTTATAAATTTCCAATTTTTGTTTTCTGTTTTGTTAAATATACAAAACAAATCTTGTAATTGCACTGAGTGTGCAGCTATTGTATTCCTACATTTGGACAGATCTTTTTGCTGGTACATCATTTTATCTTGTACTTGTATCAGCTGAGTCGCACCGCAGTGGTGGTGCTGCAGTAGCGCTGTCACCTCACAGTAAGACGCTGTCCGGTTTGATTCTCAGCTAGAGCGTCTTCTGCGTGGAGACATGCGTGAATGGGCATACCTTTGTTGAAGGTTGTGTGTCAGGGCTGGTAACTTGGCACGTAAAAATCAACTACCAATCATTAGCGGATCGGACTTCCACTGTGGCGACCCCTAACTGGGAAAAAGCTGAAAGACACAACAACTTGTATCAGCTGAGTCGCATGCATGGTGGTGATATCCTTTATCATCTTTAAGTGAGACATTCTTTGTTGCAGGATGATGTGATGCCCTCCACACTGCTTCTAATTGCATTGAGATCCAATGTGGCATCATTGCTGTGACTCTTTGGCTGCCATCTTGACAATTCATGTTCTTCCAAGCTATTACTAAAATTCCTTTCTTGCTGACCTATGGAGCAAAACTGACTGCAGCCAGAGCCCCTTGTTGTCACTTACAACTAAGCTTACTACATCTAACTCCTGCACATGCCTATGCTTGCCCCACCATTTTTTTTCTTAATGTGTATAACTTCTTCCACTTGACATATTTTTTCTTTTTTTGGGAAAACATTTGCTATTTTTATACATCTTCTACTGCCTTCTGCAGTTTCAGGAAAGCAAGTTGCTAAAATATATGAAAAGAAACATGAAGATTGCCTTGAATACAAATGCCTCTTTCCAATAAGACCACACAATTCCTGTTTGGTTGGCAGTACTTTTACAGCCAAGAGAGAAATGAGCTGCACTCTAAAAGGTGAGCCCAAAATGATATGTGAGAATCAAACTGAAGCAAAAAAAAAAAACACAAAAGCCAGAAGAAGTAGTTGGATTGAACCCACTCCAAGTACTGCACTGTTGCAAATCACGACACAGTTGTAGAATGCAAGATTCACTTTATTAACTTCAGAACATAAAAATCCAAAGATGAGCGCTTTCGTCCAGGAAGTTCTAGACTTCATCAGATTGTTTAACACATTATACGTGAGAATCGGATAACAGTCTGCTATATGCTTCCACTATGAGTGGATAAAGGCAAATGCACAGAGAATGAGAATCCTCAAACTGGATTTGGAGAAAAACTCCTATTAAGAAACATTGTTTCTATCTTTTTTAGTGGCAAGCCCACTTGTCCCCCCCAAAATGGGGTGCATGCCACTACCCCCAAAATTTTATATTCAAACTCCATGGTCACACCAACTTGAAAAAGGGAGAATTCCCCCCAAAAGGGAATCACTTCCCGCAAAACTCACTGACAGTGATTTCCTATACAGGAAGTCTGCTCATTGACGAGTTTAACCTTGCCCAGTTGAAGCTCAAGCATTCAGTCTTCATCCCCCTGTATGTTACCCTTGGTATACATATCACAGGAATAGGGTCTTTGCTGTAATACCTGCATAGCAAACAAAATGTATGTAATTTTGCTTTTGATTTATGACTAGGAAATTACTGAGCTATAGAACTTCTTTGAAGCATATATGTATGAGTCAAGAAGAATATATATAATATGTGCGTGTGTGTGTGTGTGTGTGTCTATACAGATGCACACACAGACACACACACACATATATATTATATGTAAACTTTAAAAAATATGTTGTATTATTTAAATAACATAAAACCTCATCTAAAATTTCTACATTCCCCTTCCATAAAATACCTATGTCATCAAGAAATCTATAGAGACTCCATTGGCTTGCATATTTGGACCCCAAAACAAATTTCTCCTCCCACCTAGCTAGAATTTGCTGGTAGAACTCACCATTAAAATAGATAAAATTGTATCTTAGTACCAAATCAATTACATTCAAGCACACTATCTACTCAGAGGGAGTAAACACATTTTAATGTTTTAACATGTATTCCATTAATTAGTGAATTTTAACAGAATTTAAACATCTTATTTAGTTAAATATGCTAAGCCGTGAAATACTATGCCATTTTTCTGTGCTTTGATACCGTCACCTTTCAAATGTTGTTTGTGCTTTTACGATGTGTAATTTATTTTATGTACTTTTAATGTTTTAATGCACAAGGCACTTTGCACATTAAATATGTCATTTTACAAAAGAACCACTAGAGAGAGTACACACATTTTAATGTTTTAATATGCATTTCATTAACTAGTGAATTTTAACAGAATCAAACATATTAAATATGTTAGGCTGTGAAATACTATGTTATTTTTATGTACTGTCATCATTTTATACTGTAATTTTTAAATGCTCTTTGCGCTTTTATAATGTGAAATGTATTTTATGTACTTTTAATGCTTTAATGCACAAGGCATTTTGCAAGTTATACCTTAGTTATAATTAATTAGGAAAACTGGGAATTTTTATTGGTTGTGGTTTTAATTGGTGGAATATTTTGAAGTCTATATATGTGTGTTTTTAACTAAAGCTTTATGTATCTGATGAAGTCTGACTGAACAATATGAAAATGCTGTGATTTTAAATGCGTTCATGCTTTTTAATCTACTATTAAACCAGCTCAATTTTTGAACTGCAAGGCTGTACTGAGTTCCTTTTCTGTGGTACCTGACTTTGTCTTGGTTTAAAGTTTATTTGCTGGGTGCCAGTTTGAGTTTCTTGGAGGTATCATTTTACATTCTAACTTATTAAGTCCATTCCTAAAATTTCCTCCATTATCCATAAAGGCACGTGCCAAAACACTATAAAATAGATCTTTACTACATTCTCCATGTACTGACATAAAATGCTCTGCTACTGGGCTCAAGGTGTTTCTTTTTCTAATATCCCTTAGGTGCTCCATAATTCTTACTTTTAACTTTCCCTTTTGCTTGTCCTACATACCATTTCACCCTTTCACAACCACAGTTTCATATGTTTTAATGTAATAAAAAATAATAATTAAAAAACTCACAACGGAAAGGCAACGCTCTTTCTTCAATGTTGAGGTTTCATATTATTCAGTTATTTAATGCATTTTTGTGTTGTTTTATAGTCACAAAGATTGCTTAGCGATTTAGTGTACTTAAAAAACACATAAATGAGTCTACTATTGATTAAGGGTGAGATTCAAAGGTATGATGTACAATGTGTGGGAATAGTGCACAATGGAATGCATGGAAAATGTTAAATTCTAGCTCAGGGAAGGATTGAGAAGTAATACACAACTGTATAACAAAAAACAGCTGACGTTCAGTATATATGTAAATAATCTACATAGCATGACTAACATTTCTAATATAATTCAGAGATAAACAGCTCACATATCATAATTGCCTACAGCAACATTGGTGGATTTTAATCATAGACTTCTACTCTCAAGAAAGAGTCCATTATGATTTGTGGGAACACTGCCTGTGAATACCCAGGCACCCCTCCATCATTATCACAATTAAAAATAAGTTATTGCTCCACTTTTCTGCTTAGAAACTACTTTGGCTAATGCAAAAGTACAACTCCAATCATGCTTGGCAATATCTACCTACACACACACACACACACACACACACACACACACACACACACACACACACACACACACACACACACACACACACACACACACACACAAACAAAATTGAAAACCGTAGTACAGGTGTAGTTTTTGTGTACATTTGGAGGGGCTATATTTACAGTTATATAGACAAGCCTAAGGCCACTGTATGGCAATTCCTTGTGCCACTCAAGTGCAAGCTACAGAGATTCCACTTCAGAGTAGATACAAACAGACATTGCAATACATAAATGAGAAATGCACATATCACATTTTATTATTTTTATGAAATGTGTTGTGCAGCCTACAGTAATATAGCAAAGGGAAAAGATGCACAGTACAGATAGACATATGTAAAGGAATACTGCACAACCCTCATCCATATAGCTAAATAAAGCAGCAATGCAACAGAAATCTGTACATTGCAGCCATGCTGTCGCACCCACAGCATTCAGGTGTAAGTTCAGCCTATAAAAGCCTCATGGAGACCCACTGTAATGATGTTGTCTTACCTGCTAATGTGAGGACTGCATGGAAAACACACAAGGCATCATAGTAGTGGTGGGACATTTACATAAATATGTTGAATGTGCACAACAGGCCAGAGGTTTTTCCTCTTCTTATGAACTGTACACAAGGACATTGGGAGAAATACAGAGATACAAATATATTGATTGTACACAACAAAGTAAAATTACATGCCCTACACTCAGTAGTATGTGTATGCTAACACAATGCTTTTGTTTGGCAATAATGCTGCATAGTCTTACATGCAAAGGAAGGCTGTGCACAGAGTGCAACATTTATTACTTAACATAGTTCCTATTAATAAGCAACTCTTTCCAGAAATTTACAGAGTATTCTGCTAATTTCACATTGCTTTTTATTTCCTCTTCATTCAAGCTTAATAGCCTGACTAGTGCTCCAAAAATGTAGCATTCTGCCATGCAGCAGACACTTAGCATATACTACTGCCATCGGTACAGCCTAGAATTATATGACTGACCAATTGCAATGCAGTTGTTCTGCAGCAGGTAATAGGATAGCACCCTCTTCTATCCTCTATGCATGTACTAGCTGTGTGTGTATGCATACATTTGGAGGAATGGCTTGGGGGTCACAAGATGTGCTTCTGTAGCAGCATTGTGGACTTTCTTCTGCTAGTGTACCTCTGTAGGTAGAATATAATTCAGTTGTTGCAGACATCCTTAATGTGGAGGCATATGTATCTTAAATGTGAGTATATACATTTGTGCTGTGCGGCTCCTTTGCACATGTACGGCATATCAGCTGTTTACTGCTGCATAGTAACATATCACATTTGCACTATTACTATACAGGTATATCACATAAATAACTGGTCTTGTTTGTAGGATTTCCACATTGTATGGCCATATGCACTGTAGGCTGTCTTGGATTATATGACTCCAGTTTATCCATAATTCATTTTCAAATGTTGTACATTTTAAGCAGAAGTACATTCCATTGACTTACATTTGACATGGCAAATGAAGAGTTTAACCCCACTTGTCTCTTTTTTTGGATAAATGGATTTATGGAACAGGAATGATGGTGATGACATCCTTAAGGTGTTTACTCTAATAGCTGATGGACCCGATAAATGTGTTTTATTTATTTATTTAACATTTGTTTACAGGGGAAAGTCCAACTTGGACCAAAGCCAATTTTCAGTGGAGGCCCAGAGAGAAATGCTCAAGATGCATGTCTTTGAAATGTGGGAGGAAACCAGACTACCCAGAGGAAACCCACATGAATGCAGAGAGGACATGCAAACGCTGCACAAAAGACACCCCACCCGGGAATTGAATTGGGGAATATCTTGCTGTGAGGTGACAATGCTACTGCTGCACAACTGCATCATCCTAAAATAAATCAATAGTTCTGAAATATTCTGTGGAATAGAAATGTAGAGATGCAGTCCACAACTTGTTGATATAATATAATATAATATAATATAATATAATATAATATAATATAATATAATATAATATAATAAAGCAATAACCAACAACGTGGTGTGGTATATTAAAGATTTACCCATGGTTGGTGTGGTTTAGTCATGAGGGCAAAGCCCGAGTGATTAAACAAAGATAAATCTTCAATATACCACAACCACGGAGTCGGTTATTGCTATTATACAATGACATTATTTAAGAAAGAAATACTTACTTTTCTTAAATAATGTCTTTGTATAATGGTGGATTACTTTTCTTCCACCGATTGTGGTATACTGCTTCTTCATTTTGATGTACTGCACATGCGCATGGGACTTGCACTCCCATGCATACCCAGTATATCAATGCTTTGAAATAGAAGCAACAGAGAAAAGAAAGTCTCCGTTGCTCAGTTTTCTCTCTCTTTTTTTTTTTAATTGTAAAAAAAAAAGGTTTTAGAGCACTTTATACCAACAGAAAAAAGTCCGGGCAACCTGACCTTTTTCCGTTGGTATATTAGGTTCATAGGTTCATAGGTTCATACTAGGCTATCTGCCCTAGGGCATTTATAAGCCTAGCCAGAGTGTGTGTGGGTTTCACCACCCCTTAGGATGAGAATACTATACCCATTAGTTTGCTGTGCCTCTGTCCAGCAGTGATACAGAGATGATTCCCGGGGTAAACCTACGATCTCCCATCCACTCGTCAAGATTTCTCTTGAACAGAGTCAGTGAGGGGCTCTGCCTCACATGGACTGGGATTCTGTTCCATAGTGTAGGGAGTCTCTGGGTGATGAATCTGTCCCTCCAGCACGTCCTATTTATATCTGTGTTGAGGTTTAAGTCTCTTGCTCTCGTGGCTCTGGTGGATTTGGATTTTTGAGGTGGAGCATGTCCATTAATTCTGGGTTGGACATGGCCTTGGATGTGGGGCACAGGTCACCTCTGGGCAGTCGGTATGCGACTGAATAGAGCTGGAGTTTCTTCAGTCGGGCATCATTATGACATATGTTTGAGCCCCTTTATCCTTTTGGTGAGGAACTTTTGGGGTCTTTCCAACTGCTGCAGGTGCCGGGTAAGGTACATTCCGAATGGGGCGTTGTACTCAATCATTGGTCTGATAAGTGAAGAGTACAGGGGTACAATGACCTCTCCTGATCTGGATGTGAATCCCTTCATGATCAGGTGGGCAATGTAGAAGGTCTTCCTAACCACTTTGGCAATGTGAGTGTCAAAAGAGAGGTTACTGTCAACTTGGGTCCCCAGGTCCCTGATAACTTCTTCCGTGTTTAATGGATTACCACCTATGTGGTAATTAGGGGTTACCTTGTTTTTCCCAAAGGGTATGACTATACATTTTTTGGCATTTAGCTTAAGGCCATGGCTCTGGCACCAGTTATCCATTTCTATGAGACCTTTCTGGAGGATGTCTGTGTCTGATGGAGTGTCAATTATGGTGCCCAGTTTGCAGTCATCTGCAAATTTTGTCAGCCACAATCCCCCTATGTTTGCCTGCACTTCAGAAAAATAAATGCCGAACAAGAGGGGTCCCAGGACTGAGCCCTGTGGGACATTGCTCGTGACTGGCTTAGAGTCTGACATGGCACCAGCAACTCTAACCCTGTGTGTTCTGTCCTTGAGCCAGTTTGCAACCCATCTTGTGACATATGGGTTTACATCTAAGCTGATGAGCTTTTCTATGATGCCCAAGTGGGGTATTGTGTCGAATGCTTTTGCTAGGTCAAGGTAGGCTGTGTGAACTGCCTTACCCTCATCAATGGCCTTAGTGACTGTTTCGAAAAAGTCGACCAAGTTCAAGAGGCAGGATCTGCCCTTGACAAAGCCAAATTGGGTAGGATCCAGTGTCTGTAGGTCCCCAATGTCTTTATTTATGAGTTCCATTATGATCCTCTCCATAGCTTTGCAGACAAGGCTCGTCAAGCTTATGGGCTGGTAATTTACAGGGTCCGTAGAAGCACCGCCTTTGTGGAGTGGGACCACAGTTGCCGTGCGCCATTCTTTGGGTACGTATCCTGTAGTAAGGCTAAGATTAAACAGCAGCCTTATGTGTGGGTTTAGTTCCTCATTGAGTTTGTGTAGCACACAGCCGGGGACACCGTCCAGTCCCATTGATGCTGTGTTTTGCTTTAGAGAGAGCAGCTCTCACCTGGGCATCTGAGATGTTTGGGAGGCTAGACTCTGGTGGGATAGATATTTCTCCTTTTGGGGGGGGGGGGGGGAAATTTGCACTGAACCTGTCTGCCAGTATGTTGGCAATGTCTGTGGGTTCAGTGATTTTTATCATTTTGGACTAATTCTGAGCATATCTGGGAGTTTCCACCCAGGTTTCTAACATAGCTAAAGAAGGCTTTATGATTGTCTTTTGTGTCATTAGCGATTTTTCTCTCAAAGTTGGCCTTGGATGATTTTATGAGTGATCGTAGTTTTTTGCTAGTATTGATCAGAGATGCCTTCCCATTTAGGGATTTTGCTCTGTCATGTAGTAGCTTTCTCCTCTTGTTGTAGAGTTTGTTTATGGCTGGAGTCCACCAGACTGGGCACCTGCCTTTGGTGGAAAAGGTCTTGATTTTATTAGTGATTGCTTGATCCATACATTCCTGGAGGTGCTCGTAGAAAGCATTTGTAAGGGTTTCAGCAGTGTGGATTTACAATGGGCATGCTGGTTGGGCTGGGGCAATCAGCGTGCATGTTTTCGAATAGTAATAGGGAGTCATTGTATAATATAATATAATATAATATAATATAATATAATATAATATAATATAATATAATATAATATAATATAATATAATATAATATAATATAATACAATATAATCTATAAAATTATTCTGAATAATATTCTATAACTTTAAAATTCTAATCAAAGTTCCTGCAATTCAGTAGAATACTAGTTGTGACACTGACTATATACTCCCATGGTCATGCTGGTAAAACATTTTTATCTTGTCCAGTGCTATCATGAAATGCTCTCATTTGTGGAACTTGAAGTCCCCCCCCCAGAATTACAAACAGCTTTCTTCAGACCCTAATCAATGGGCTAAGAAGGAGGAAGAAGAATGACTCCTATGATCTTAGATGCTTTAATACATTTCATAAAAATAATCCCTAAGTGTTAAAGAAATGTTTATCAAAATAAATCAATCCTTTTAACAGACTACCTGATATGCTTAACTTATTCACCAGTGCAATTCATAATCTGATGTATAGAGTATGGCAGCTTTTATATGTTGTTGTCGGAACATTTTGAAATGAATACTGAATAGCTTTAGTGCCTACTTGTGGGACAGGACTGGATCAGACCAACTGTGTGCTGAAATACATTAATATCAGTTCATTTAGCAGTCTGTCTGAAGAGAAAATAATATTTCTTCACCATGTCCTCCAGTTTCTTGAGGGCAAAAAACACATACATTAAAGGATGTTGTTTATGCAACCAAAAGGACATACATAATCTTAAATGCAGGAATGCAGGTATTTAGAAGTATTGGTACATAAATTTAAATACAGGAAAGCAGCCATTTAGAAGTCTTGGTAACTTTTCCCCACAGAACAATAATGAATGAAACATTGCATTATGATGATCTTCCATGTCACTACATCAAGTTCAAAAGAAGTACAGCATCTTTAAGGATCTACGAGAAACAATGAGCTGGTGAGCTGGAGAAAATTAATTCACTGTCTTAAACTGCACAACACAGAAGCAGGCTTGCATTATATTCTGATCTCATTTTGATTAGGTTTATGTTCTTTCTACTCCAATTACCAGTGCTTTAATGAAGAAATCAATCTTACTCATGCCTACAGCAGACATTCATGGATGCACAACAGTATGCATTCAGCAGAGAGACCCACAAAACAATTTTACCTCTCTAATACTTGTTTCCTTCTTAATGTTCTGTGAAAACAGAAAAAATAAAGAAGCTGGATAGGGAAAAAGCAAACATATTTTTCATGTTTCTGTTCCTTTTTTCTGTATCTGCTTGGCTAGAGAGCAGTTTGTGCAAGTGATCAGATATACCCTATTAGAACTGAATGGCAAAGGTAGGATAACTGTTCATTGTCTTAAAGAAAGATGAAAATAGTGGGCCTCTGACAAAAACAAACAGATACATTGAATAATAATCTAATTTTAAGAAAAACTAAACACAGAAAAATAGAGTTCTCTTAGTGTATAACTGCTGATGAATTCTGAATTGTTTTAAGTAGTTTAGCCGAAGGATTACAACACAGAGTTGTTATGTGGTTTGAGACCCTCAATCTCCATTTCCCTACAATATGGTATTGAACAAGTCACTTAACCAGTCAGTGCATGCATGTCACCCCCAATAAGAAACATGTGCCTAGGAGACTTAAAAGAAATAAAATACATTTATGTGTCATTCTTTGTACAGCATTTAACCATATCATAGCACAGGGAGTGCCAAGGTTATGACCTGACATCATTTAACAAATTGTAATGCACTGCATGCCAAGGTTATGTCCTGAATAATTTAACACTATTATAGTGCACTGAGTGCCAAGGTTGCATCCTGATATCATTTAACAGTATTATAGCGCACTCAGTGCCAAGGTTATGTCCTGACATAATTTAACACTATTATAGTGAATTGAGTGCCAAGGTTAGGTCCTGACATCATTTAACACTATTATAGTACACTGAGTGCCAAGGTTAGGTCCTGACATCATTTAACACTGTTATAGTGCACTGAGTGCCAATGTTATGCTCTGGTATCAGGAAAAAAGATAAGCATGTCAAGCTTATGTTCTGACATCATTTAACAGTATTATAGTGCACTGAGTGCCAAGGTTAGGTCCTGACATCATTTAACACTATTATAGTGAATTGAGTGCCAAGGTTAGGTCCTGACATCATTTAACACTATTATAGTACACTGAGTGCCAAGGTTAGGTCCTGACATCATTTAACACTATTATAGTGAATTGAGTGCCAAGGTTAGGTCCTGACATCATTTAACACTATTATAGTACACTGAGCGCCAAGGTTAGGTCCTGACATCATTTAACACTGTTATAGTGCACTGAGTGCCAATGTTATGCTCTGGTATCAGGAAAAAAGATAAGCATATTAACCTCTTCCCTAGCATGATTCTTAGTCAAACAGCAATTAGGAGTGCTTACCCTAAGCTCTAAGGTCTTATGATATGGACATTGCTGGTTGGTAAAGAACAGCAGTGGAAGGTAAAAAAAAAAGGTTTGAAAAGCTGTTAGAACTTCATTCTACCACACATAAACAAAAAGTGTAGCACAACAATGGTATGCTTTCAAAGCGCTTTGTTTTCCAAGGGAACACTTTGTTTCTACCCATTCCCTTTGAAAACCAGTAAACTACTTACACCTACACATTTTCTTCCCAAATCTGGAAGTACATGAAGCATTTAAAGCTCCATGCATTTCAAATAAATATGATTGCGTCTCCAATAGTAATCAGTTATCTTCTCAACTTGGATGCAGAGATTTACCTCTCATTCTTTTTTCCTGAGGAAATTTTTTTAATAGGCATGTCTCATAATACAGTGATCTCGATCAGAGATGATCATTATCCTGTATATCTGTTCTGTAGACTTGCTGGGATATGATGCCAGTGGTCTATACTTTATAAATTGTATTAATATGTGTTAGTACTCCAACAACATATATAGTTATAAGTAAAAGCATTACTTTGACTAACCGGTGACATAGTTTTACTTGTATAAAATTCTGGTTGTATATTCTGAAAGTGTGATCACTTTCTGGCACTCGGTAGTGATAAAGATGCTTAAAGTTCAGCATTTTGTTTGGATTATTGGTTGTGGGAGAATGTTACTATTCATAACTACACATCAGAAAGTTTCCAAGGAACATTGTCTGGGAAAGAAGTCTGACTAAAAGGTTATAGCTTTATGAATAGCTGTTCAGTACTAGGAATAAATGATAACTTGTTACATGCTTCAGTGAGCATGAGAGCAAGATTAAGGAACAGTAGCCCATGTAAGGACTTTGGAACTTCTGAGGATATGAACCTGGGCATTTATTCTCAGGTCTGACAACTGAGTTATGTATAGACTGCACATTCCATTCATCTTCTGGAGTGTCTCCATTTGGTTTTCCAATATGCATAATCCCTATTATGCAGCCTGAATTACTTGCTTACAGTGTACTTTCTGGCAGAAACATTCCTTCACCGAATAAAGAAGCAAATTGTTATGCACCTTGATATCTTGTATTTATTTAAATGTACTTAAACATAAAATAAAATGAATGCAGCTAAATATAGAGTGCCTGATATTGATAAATATTTGCTCTGGTAAGATAACACCAGTATCCCAAGATAATTTGAACATATGTAATAATAGCTTTTACATATATATATTTAACTGGAAAAGAATTTTGATAGGGCCAGAAATTACAGAAAATAGACACATTCAAAATGTAATAATACAAAAGCTCCAACAGGTAGGAGAGAACATTATTTGCATTAAACTGTAACAGAGCTAACTGAAAAAGCACATTTTCATATTTATGTAAATATAAGTGCATCACTATTTAATTTGGCTTCTGAAAAAATGTTGTGTTCTTTATGACTTCAGGCATTTACAGCCCTTTGCTGCTCATATGTTTCTGCCTGGAAAAGCTGAATTTATTTTGTTTGGAATGCTATTTGTTTCATAGTCTGCTTTTTCAGTGTTAATACTCTGGGTCAAGCATACCTTCAGTGATTTTCAGAACAATTTCAATGAAACTCAGTTGGTTCATTTGCATTACTGGAGGTTTCATTTCTATTTAGGTCCTCACTGCACAACCTAGTTAGAGTACTTACTGATGTCTCTCCCCTTCTGTTCTTCCACATCTGCATAATTTGTCCTTCCTTAGCATTTCGGTAATTTATTCTACTATTTCAAGGTTAATGAATGAACACTTGGCTCATTGCCATTTGCCAAGACTATATTTCGGAAAGGACATTATTCTAATAAATAAATCCAAAAGTAAACTGTCCAAACATCTTACTATGTCATAAATATAATGACATTACAATTCTCATTCTTCTGCAAGACCAAAATACCTGTCTAGAGGTCATGAAATACATACTGTGAATTAAAAAAAAATTGTACTGAGATCACAGATTCATTTGCAAAGACTGAATAAGAAAAGTATTTTTGCGATTAAGAAACATAAGTGACGCTAAAAAACTAATTATAACTGAAGGGCAGGAACATTAAGATTACCCCATGGTATATTTATTTTTAAAGATGAATTAGTATGAAAATATCCATCCTGCAGGTCATGGCACAGTAATTATAGAATAATAATGAAATGTGAAACTATAGTAACAAGAGGCTTTCAAGATATGAAGAGATAAAACAAAAGTGGTGTATAGGCAGTGCATTTTCATTGCACCCTGCTAGACGCCTGACCTAATGAAAATGAAATGTGTCTTTGCAGAGGCTGTCCTGCAGAAATGAATTGCCTGCAAAGTACCTCATAATGAAGCACATAAAATGTACTGCACAAATCTGCATTGTTAACTATGACTTTTCCATGTATCGTCATTATGAAAAGTACTGCTAGAATAAAAGAAAACGTGGCAGTCCACAGATGCTTAAGAATTTACTATTGTGCACGAGAAACAACCATTTTCTGTATTTAACTATTTTGTTTTTTCAATGCAACTTTCAGCTGGTTATTGTTGTAGAGCACATATTTGTGCCAAGACGAAAGCAGTGTTTTATTATAAAAAGTTTGCCTTTGAATCCTGTGATTTTTCAACAACACTGCAAACATAAATTCCATGAATATATTAAGTTAATTCCCAAATTAATTAGCTTTGGATTCTTTGATGACATAAGGAGACATGTTACTTCTTTAATGTCATAGTGATGACAGACTGTTGGTATTGCAACAGGTGAGTCATGGCCATCATGTGTGCACTGATTTTGGTGACAAATATGAGACTTCCATTAGTAGGGGGATATTTCTGCTTGTCGCTTCTAATTCTGAAATGCATTTTTGTTCTTCACAGGAAAGATGATACCAGCTGCTGATAACAACTAATGGACTGTTTCTTCTGTTAAAAAAAAATAAAAAATAGGAGTTGCCATCTTCATTTATGCTGCATTTCTACATAACAAATAGGCTTCATCTATCAGACTGAATCCATACCACTTGTACTATACCTCCTTGAGTTATAGCTCACTGAAGAACCAGCTCAGTGAACACAACTGACTGTGAATTTGACATAAATATGTAAATGTAATCCTTTTTATAGGGAGTAATACCTCCCTGTACACCCTACATGTGTGGTGCAAGTCCCTCACTCACCCATGAACATCTGTATGAATATTGCATGGCCAGACCGTAATGAAGGAAAGAGAAGTCTGCAAAAACAAATAAATCATTGTTGAACTATTTCTCATCTGTACCAATTCCATATGTACTCTTCAAAGTCTAGCCATATTTAAGTGTTACGCTCCTTTCAGTGATATCTGAGTTGATTCTCCATTACATGGTGTATAGAATATAAAGAGAAGCAGGTGTTATAAATTCAGTCTGAGAGTGGAATGTATTAAATATTTGTTTTGTTTAAAAATAAAGGCTTATTAAATGCAAACATTTTTGCAAACTGGACTGTAGACCGCTACAGCAGTGTTGTGCTTAACTTGTGACTCCTGGTAGCATGGCAAGCATCATCACACTGGTTGTTGTACTGCTGGGATATTATTGGAGCTAGGAGATCATCTGACAAGTGGTCAGATCATGTGGTTTATTTGTGGGACAGGTAGATTAAACTCACTGTGTGTTATGCAAGCAGTGGTACTAATTACTTCATTCTCATTGGAGATACAAGGTGATTACCTCTTTGTAATGTACACATAGCTAAAATTATACAACATGGAATTTGTACAAGTGGAACAACATTTTTTTTTTTTTTTGTGACAAGAGTCAGGTGAAATTCCTGAAAGGGTATAATAGCTTGCTAGTACCACCTGCAAAATGATGGTTCTACTTTTATCGTGTACTTTGTAAATTGTTATACTTGCTTGGAACTTATTATCAGTTATCATGTTCATGTCATAATAGGCAGCTACAAAACTTGCAATCCAGGAGACCATTGAGAAGCCTAGCACAAATTTGGTTACCCTAAACCAGTATCTGGTTAACTGACTTAGCTCAAGGTGAACCAGTAGGCAAATGAAGGCTGAGGGAATCTAACTCTCTCTACTATGGGAGCTACAGCTCACAGCCAGTACCAAATGCCACATGAGATATCAAGTTTGTCAATTCTCTATCCTACTTCAGGCAGCTTGTTAAAACATTTTGGAATGAAAAATCAATATTTTCTAAGTTTTGGAACTTGTTTTTTCCCATAATTTCAACAAAGTATCATCATTTGTTGAACTCAAAAATGTGTGCATTATTATTTAATTTATAATAATTTTGTTTTTACTCCTGACTGAATTCTTGTTGGGAAAGGGTCATAACTTACTTTCATCTAACATTAGAACCACCACTAATTATATTGAGTTCGAACACCTGCTCAAAAACTCCCTTGCTGATTCTTGGTTTGTACATGTACTGCACCTGGCTAGTGCAGCTAAAAACCTTCTCAAGTATAAAACTCTCTGTAATATGTGCTATCAAATTATCAGCATATAATTTCTGAGTACCTTAACTATCCTGCAGATTCTTGTTAGATTCTAATCCTTCTGTTTTTGTTCCTGTTACTTATAATGTATATTATATTATACTGTACATATGTAACAACTGTAATATCTCTGTACTCTTATGTATTTCTATTTGTGGAGCTTTTCTCCCAGGGCCTCCGCTGAAAATAGGTTCTTTAACCCAGTTGGATTATCCCAGTAAACAAATGTTAACTAACTAAATAAATAAATAATATTTAGTTGTGCTAGTACAAAACATTTAATGTGTATTGATTACTTGGGAAAGAGCATCTTTCTTTTACAATTGATGTAATACATCGTATACCATTTCTTGTTATACTCATGATAAAGTTGCTACCAGTTTTCTAAAATATAATGATTATAGTACATTTTTTTAAATTTTTTTAGTTTCACTGTTTGCTTAGTTTTTCTCTATAAGCACACCATCGATAGGTATTGGACAATAATTTACATACAACTACAAAGCATTACGAGTAAGCAAAATAAACTCACCACTTTAGAAGAGAAGTTTCTTATTTACATTGCAATTTAAGTGCTATATCATCATGTGTGTTAATCTTCTATGTGAGGAATTCCACCTCCAATAACTAGTTGACAAACCTTTTTTTCTATGAAGTGAGAAACTATTACTGATGTATTTAACATGGAAATGCAGTAGCTTTTACAATAATTTAGGTAGTGAGACACTGAGGGTCCAGTCTTTCATGATGTAATGACAGGAATTTTTAGCTCTGAGAAACATATCGGGGGCACTCATCAACAAAATAAAATGCAAAAACAATGCACTTTTGTCATTCAAAACTGCATAATTTAGTATCATATAGGTCATCATCTTCTTTCAGCTGTTCTCGTTAGGGGTCGCCACAGCAGATCATCTGTTTCCATTTCTTCCTGTCCTCTGCATCATGCTCTTTCACACCAACCACCTGCATGTCCTCTCTCACCACATCCATAAACCTTATCTTAGGCCTTCCTCTTTTCCTCTTACCTAGCAGCTCCATCCTTAGCATCCTTTTCCCAATATACCCAGCATCCCTCCTCAGCACATGTCCAAACCAACGCAATGTTGCCTCTCTTGCTTTGTCTCCAAACTGTCCAACCTGAGCTGACCCTCTAATATACTGATTCCTAATCCTGTCTATCCTACTCACACCCAGTGCAAATCTTAACATCTTTAACTCTGCCACATCTAGCTCTGACTCCTGCCTTTTTGTCAATGCCACCGTCTCCAAACCATATAACATAGCTGGTCTCACTACCCTCTTGTAGACCTTCTCTTTCACTCTTACTGGTACCCGTCTGTCACAAATCACTCCTGACACTCTTCTCCACCCATTCAACCCTGCCTGTACTTTCTTCTTCACCTCTCTTCCACATTCACCATTACTCTGAACTGTTGATCCCAAGTACTTAAACTCGTCCACCTTTACCAACTCTACTCCCTGCATCCTCACCATTCCTCTATCACCCCTCTCATTTACACACATATATTCTGTCTTAGCCCTGCTGACCTTCATTCCTCTGCTCTCTAGAGCATATCTCCACCTCTCCAGAGTCTCCTCAACCTGATTCCTACTCTCACTACAGATCACAATGTCATCTGCAAACATCATAGTCCACGGGGCCTCCTGTCTGATCTCATCTGTCAACCTGTCCATCACCACTGCAAATAAGAAAGGGCTCAGAGCTGATCCTTGATGTAATACCACCTCCATCTTAAACGTATCTGTCACTCCCACCACAGTCCTCAACAATGTCACACTACCCTCATACATATCCTGTACCACTCTTACATACTTCTCTGCTACTCCTGACTTCTTCATACAATGCCACAACTCCTCTCTAGGCACCCTGTCATTTACTTTCTCTAAGTCTACAAAGACACAATGCAACTCCTTCTGAGCTTCTCTGTATTTCTCCAACAACACTCTCAGAGCAAACATTGCATCTGTAGTGCTCTTTCCTGGCATGAAACCATACTGCTGATCACTAATCATCACCTCTCTTCTTAATCTAGCTTCCACTACTCTTTCCCATAACTTCAAGCTGTGACTGATCAATTGTATCCCTCTGTAGTTACTGCAGCTCTGCACATCACCCTTATTCTTAAAGATAGGTACCAAAACATGTTTTCTCCATTTCTCAGGCATCCTCTGAATTTCCAAAATTTCATTAAACAATCTGGTTAAAAATTCCACTGCCATTTCTCCTAAGCACCTCCATGCTCCCACTGGTATGTCATCTGAGCCAACAGCCTTTCCATTCTTCATCCTCTTCATAGCTGACCTTACTTCCTCCTTGCTAATCTGTTTCACTTCCTGATTCACTATCCCCACATCATCTGACCTTCTCTCTCTCATTCTCTTCATTCATCAGCCCTTCAAAGTGCTCTTTCCATCTACTCAACACACTCTCCTCACTTGTGAGTATGTTTCCCTCACTATCCTTTATCACCCTTACCTGCTGCACATCTTTCCCAGCTCTGTCCCTCTGTCTAGCCAATTGGAACAGGTCCTTTTCTCCCTCTTTAGTGTCCAATCTCTCATACAACTCTCCACATGCCTTATCCTTAGCCTTTGCCACCTCTCTCTTTGCCATGAGCCTCATCTCTTTATACTCATGTCTACTTTCTTCATCTCTTTGACAATCCCACTTCTTCTTTGCCAGCCTCGTCCTCTGTATACTCTCCTGTACTTCCTCATTCCACAACCAGGTCTCCTTGTCTTCCTTCCTCTGTCCAGATGTCACACCAAGCACCTTTCTAGCAGTCTCCCTTACTAGCTCTGCTGTAGTTACCCAGCTATTCGGTAACTCTTCACCACCTCCCAGTGCCTTTCTTAACTCTTCCCTGAACTCTGGTATCATATAGGTAAGTAAGTTAATTCCACATCCAAAGGTTTGTTACTTAGACTTGCTTTAGAACATGACCAACACACTTTAATCACCATGCTGACTTAAAAGAAGGGATTAGTAGCTACTCCAATTTATTTTTCTAACTAACTTCTGGGTGTTTTTTATCAGCTCATTATTAAGACAGTAGCTCAATTTGAAACTCCGGTCTCTGGTTGGAAAATAGTAGAAAATTTTAATGGATGGCCATTTTCATTTATACAAATATTTCCACATTAATAACAGGCTCTCAGCAATGTATGACTTTGGGCAGTATTCACAGCCTGGTGCTTCGCATTTTTTGTGGCAGTGATCTACGAAGAACGGTGCTACGTGGATATGCAATTACCAGACTGTGAGCATGAACATGAAGATGCAAATGAGTTACTCTAAACACACCCCATTGCAAAAACATAACCTGCTTAACACGTAAGCAAGGGGGGGAGGAAGCTACTACACTGTTAAGGGGCTTTACACTTATATATATATATATATATATATATATATATATATATATATATATATATATATAAGTTTCATTCTTAGACATGGATCTACAATAAGGGGGGGCAGCTACTACACTGTTAAGGGGCTTTACACTTATATATACAAGTTTCATTCTTAGACACAAATCTACAATAAGCTCATTTACATACAAAGTAAGTAACTATCTAGAAGTTACACCAGTAAGCAGCAGTTTTCAGGGAGAATGCACAGATTCAAGGAGAGATTATGTGGTACTTCTGCATACCTGGACATTATTACTGACATGGTCACTTGGGTAAATCTTTCATTTTAGTGCTTGTGCATACTTTGACATTTTACTGAAGGAGTTGCTTGGATGAATATTTCATTTTGGAGCTTGTGCATACCTGGACATTTTACAGAAGGGGTTGCTTGGGAAATGTTTTACACCTGGACATATTAATGAAGGAGGAGCTTGGGTGAATGTTTCAGTTTGGTGCTTATGCATGCCTGGACATTTTAATGAAGAGGTCACTTGGTGAATGTTTCATTTTAGTGATTGTGCATACCTGGACATATTAATAAATGGGTCACTTGGGTGAATGTACATTTTGGTGCTTATACATGCCTGGACAAGTTAACGAAGGGAGCACTTGGGTGAATGTTTAATTTTGGTGTTTTTGCATACTAGGACATGTTACTGTTGGGTGTCACTTGGGTGAATGTTTCATTTTAGTGTTTGTACATACTAGGTAATTTTACTTAAGGATTGACTTGAGAAAGTAATTCTTTTGTGTATCAGGGTAGTGCTAGTGCATACATGGTCAGACTGCTGAAGTGATCCCTGGGCAAAATAATTTATGGTGTCATTTTAGTGTTTGTGCATACTTAGTACAATCTAATGAAAGAGTTGCTTGGAGAAATAATATTTTTTTTGTGTCAAGGAAGTGCTGGTTTATACTTGGGCAAATTACTGAAGGGATGGCTAGGGACAAGTTTGCAGATTGGAACTCCAATATCAAAAGCTAAGCATCATATTTAACAAGGGATGTATGTACTGCACAGATGTCAGACTATGACTTTTAAGGCCACCTCATTAGCATACAACGCTTTACAACATTTCTCAATTGCATCTCATTATTTGTAATGCCTTTCGCATTAGCATAAATGGCCTCTATTAATCGCGGCTTTACTATGCACATTCTTAAGCATCATGAATACCTCTATCATATTTGTACAATCAACTATGACTACTGGCCTTTGACTATCATGACTATATGCTATAATCTAAGCATGCCAGTTATGTACACTAGTGCTGGAATAGTAAACCCATCCACTGAAAAAAAGCACAATTACTGTACAATCTGTAGTAGAATCATGCTGCAATGGAGTATAAGTTAACATTCCTTAGTGAAATAAGCTGGCCTGGGAGTCAGTAAGAAGTTTTTTTTTTATGTATGTGTCTGTTTGTGTGCATGTGTGCATGTGTGAGTGTATGTGTGTGTGTTAACTTATACTTTGCCAGTTATTCTTATATTTGACTTCATTTAAGGTATATGCACAATGCTCTTTTTGTTGCTGTGCTTATTTGGGTGTCTTGCTGGAAGTGCATGAATTCCTTTTATTTATCCTGGCAGTAGATAAACAGGTATTAGCTGAGGGTGGTGGTAACCATAGGTACTACCAACAGCAGCACTGTATTCATGTTTTATTTTTTCACACTGACCTTTGGGGCAGGGGTTAAAGTAGCACACTGATATACTGCTTTAGAAAAAAGAGAGTCAAAGCCAACCCTTCCCCATAGTTATCCTTAGCAAGCAACAAAAGCAACTCATGAAACAAAGAGAAAAGGTCTGGAAGGTGTGGACAAAAATACAACTCCTTTACCAGCATATAGACAGCTAATAAAACTATCAAAATAACTTATCACAAAAGATAACAAAGCCTATTAACAAATCAAAACACACAAACTAAAACACCAAACACAGAGACAAAATGATATCATAGCCAATCAATTCAATACCCACTTAACTGTCTAGACAGCAGTGCTGTTAACCAATCAGGTGACTAATCAATCTCTTGATGTCCCTACCAAGCATATAACCTACTTCAGTATTTCTCCTTCCAACCACTTCCCACAGATACTATCAAAATGTTCCTAAAAATTACAACTCCCATGAGAATCTACCTGGAAAAATCTTAAAATAGCAGCTAAAGCTACAGCATATCTAATCTCAGCTAGTAAAGTGATCCATATCTGTAAGAAAATTCCCCTTGCTATGGCAATAAATCCTTCAATATTCCATTCCACAAGGGTGGAAATCAATACAGATCTTTCAGCCTGTAGGCCAGCTGCCATTGTATCTCCTCTATCAAAAATATTAAAAAAGTGTATTCATATGCAACATCTCTACTTCTCTTTTCAAACAAACATAGCCTCCATCCTCATCACAGCTCAACTACTGCTTTGATGAATTTTGTTAATACTGATAACATCCATGGAAATGCCAGAAGCCTAGTCATCACAAACTTTCTTGACTTATCAAAAGCTTTTGAGGTACTTAGGTATTACTGCAACCAGATTTTGAGTCACCCTAATTTGTAATGTTATAGCGAAACTAGTTTATCTTACAGTGAAAAGGGGTGTGTAAACTCCAAATTAGTTTTGTATCACATTGGTTCTGAAACAGGAACAGGAATAACAACAAAATTCCTCTTCCTGGATAGCATACAATAGCAGCTTGTCAGTAACAGCAGCTATTCAGGCTTGTGATTAATGTGCTTATTTACATGTGCATTTTTAACCATTTACTTTGGGTCTGAGTTTATGGAGGGCTGAAGTGAGTTGCGCAATCCATTTTTCTTCCAAGCACTGATGTTTTCTTTTTAAATTGTTGTTTTGTATTTAGAGCAGCCTGAGCCTCTGTAAGAAGTTTCGCCTTAAGACAGACTAGAATCCATGTGTTGTTTTTATGCCTTTGAATGATTTGTCTATTGGTGGTAATTGGTTCTCCTGAATGCGTATTCAGTAAAAGTAAAGGGGATCATAATGACATTTCCCTGTGGAAGAATCTGTGCCTGTTTATGTAATAAGTGCTGCATTATTTCTTCTTCCCTATTCATTTTATTTTGCATTCAGTTATGGCGCTAAAGGAAGCTAGCCAGGAAGAGGAATTTGGCCATTGTTCCTGTTCCTCTTTCAGAACCAAGGTAATACAATACTGATTTGGAGTTCACACACCCCTGTTTAGTTTATAATAAACTTGTTTCGATATAACATCAGGAATTATACCAGGTTAGAAATCTGGTTGCCATAATATGTAAGTACCGCTTTTGATACAATCTCACACCAGAAACTCTTATATAAGCTCTCATCCTTAGGGCTCACCAACTCTTCACTATGAAGGTTCCATAGCTTCCTCTAAAACAGATTACATGCAGTAAAATGGAAAACGATTTTTCCACCTTCTTGCCTGTAACTATCAGCATCTCACAAGTACCTATACTAGGCCCCATACATTGCAATAGCAAATGCTATTTCAATATGCTGATGACTCAGTTTTAATCTGTTCTGCCAAATCTTTCTCTAAACTCCAAGACCTTACATAACATAACAGTCCTTATCAATTAAAAGATGAAAATAATTCACAACTACAACAAAGCCACACAAAAATAAATAAAATAAATGAATTGCACGTCAAAACACATCTCTACTAAAACAATAGTATTCACAACTGTTTGTCAGCAACATCATGACAGAACAACTAAACCATACAAAATGACATGCTGTCCTCATGAATGATCAGTTAAAATTTGACCAGCATGTATCACATGTGCTTCAAATACTTATCAAAAAGTTACTATATTTACAGAGTAAAAACCTACCTCGCTATCATGTCCAGAAGACATATAACATCTACTTTTGTTACTGCCATCTCACCTATGTGCTGCTCAAATCTTCACTAATGTTCTTCTGTCACAATTATCCAAACTTGAGCAATGATGTAATAAAATAGCTATATTTTCTTCAAACTAAAACAATGAACCACATCACTGTTTAGCACTCTGAGAATTACCTACCTCTTTCTCACAGACATCTGTATAAGTCAAAAACTTGCCCAGACCTTAACAATGTAATACTCTCCCAAAATAACTGGGGTCTATATTATATCCTCGAATGCTTAAAAAAGTGAATGCTGATTGATCGAACTTATTTTCGCGAAACTGCAAAATATCGAAGCAGCAGAAACTCAATTTTTTTCCCAGGGAAAGAATTTGGTTGCCCGTTTCTGTTGCTTCGGTATTTTCAGTGTTATGGTGGAAAGTTACCGGTCGGATTCAGGTAAGTGTGCAATTGTGTGGATGTGAATGTTAGAGTGATTTAGGTGAGTTAGGGTTACGGCTCGGGTTAGGTGTGTGTGCGATTGAGTGGACATGAGGGTTAGGGTGGATTTAAGTGAGTTAGGGTTAGGGAGCAAGTGAGGTGAGTGTGCGATAATGACAGACCTTAGGGTTAGGGTTTGGGTTAAGGTAAGTGGGTAGTTAGTGGTGTGTGCATAGTTTAGTGTAGGGTTAGGTATCAGATTTTAGGTGTATGTGTGTGGATTTCTGTTTGTTTGGTGTGCTTGTGTTGTGTGCATGTGTTTTGAATCAGCGATTTTTTTCCCTGGGAAAAAGATCGCTGATCTGACAGTTCGAGATTGTAAGCTTTCGCTTAAATTAGGTTAATCAATCAGCGTTCGCTTTTTTAAGCGTTCGATGATATAATATAGACCCAAATAATTGTATGCTCTGGTGAAAAATCACTAATCACTGTTATCAAATCATCTAATACTGCAGGTGACTTTCTACATTCAAATAGTATAGCTAAACTATGGAATCACAGCCCAGCACCACTAACATCTATACAGGATGTAAACCACATTTAATACACAACTAAGACTTTATCAATCAAATCAGTGTATCTGTTCCTGCATATCTCCTGAATAAATGCCACTATAATATTCAGCTTGCCATACCATTAAACCATTTTCTTCACTCAGAATCCTATGCCCACCAACTAGTCTTCACCAATGCCAGAATAGTTTTACAAACATCTCTCAGTTGTATACATAGTTTGTGACACTGCTCTTCACCTTACTGTTATACTTGTAATATAAACCCTAAGATAACAATTTATAATTGTCTCTAAACCTGCTTAATAACTTACCTCTTAATTACAATATTAATATTTGTGCCTTATCAAATTCCTCTTTTCACTCGCATTTATTTGAATTTCCAATCATTAATTATAATATCTATTATCTTTTTGACAAACCCTCTAATACACCACTTCAAATGCTCAATATTCAAAATCTACTAAATGCATAAATAACTTTTATAATGTAGTAGTTTCCTTCAGTTCATAAGGATGTGATCTAATTAGTAAAGCTATTTATATTACCTAATGTCTGTTCATATAAATTAATGAATATCAGTTAAAAAGTCTTTTAATATGCTGGATCTTTTGTTGTCAGGCCTCCAATGAAAAATTTTGTTTTAAATAAATTTGGTAAACAAAACAAATAAATAAATTCATAAAATAAAATACACTGAGGACATTATTTCAGCTATTTCCTGGTAATAATACAATTAGGAGGTGTACACCTGAAACATTTATCTGTTTTGGCGGTCACCTTATAGGTAAAAGGCAAAGGGCAGTAGCTACACTCTATGCTTGTGACTGCTTGATGGGGACTTGAGCCATGAAATACATTATTATGATCATTTTTCAGTCTCTTTCATCAAAATCTATATTAGAGGTTTGCATAAAAGGTGGCAATGTTTTGGCAAGTAGGGTGGTGTTGAGTGGCATGCTGCATATGAAACTGCATGGTAGTTACATTAGCACTGTTAAATAATTATAAAACTTGAACGGTAATGGTGGTGGTGTCAGTGTGCATTTCTAACAGCAACAAGCTGAAGTAAATTACTGTGGCCATTATATTTGCTTCTTCTCAGATAAAGGTGGCAAACATTTTAAGAAAGTAGCAGACGTTTGTGCTTGTTGTGTTTTATAAATGTGGTAAAAACACAACTTTTGTTTGGCTTTCAATTTCTCACATTATTCTAATTTAATTTCTCCATCTCCATGATTCACATATCAATAGATCATTTCACAACAAACATGCATATTTTTAGGATTGAATCCATATATGTAATTCATTAACTCATAGGATTAAGCCTTTATTGTGCTGTCATTGAATGTGTGTGTGTGTGTGTGTGTGTGTGTGTGTGTGTGTGTGTGTGTGTGTGTGTGTGTGTGTGTGTGTGTGTGTGTGTGTGTGTGTGTGTGTGTGTGTGTGTGTGTGTGTGTGTGTATATATATATATATATATATATATATATATATATATATAGAGAGAGAGAGAGAGAAGTATGTATATTAATGCAAATATTTCAACAGGTAAGGCAACATTTTTATTACTTCATGTAAATCAGACCTGAAGTCAGTGTTTTGACAAAGGCAGTCTCCTGCCATGAACTGAAGAGTGTAATGGAGTATAATCCATAGGAAATTAGGAATGAATGAATGAATGAATCAATGAATGAATGAATGAATGAATGATATTTTGAATGTATTTTGTGCTGAAGTACCTTATTATGATTGCATTTTTTTATTATATACTGTCACAGGTAATCTGATAAATGGCCCTATACATGATTACCAAAGGTGCTGTGTCAGGGGAGCTTTGGTGTCAAATTACATTATTGCATCATTAGTAAAAAAAAACATTTTATCAACATTGAAGGGATTATTTTCTATAAAGCAATCATTTTCTCAGATCTTGAAAACCCTCTGTTGTATAATTCGGTTTTGTTAGTACATTGATGTTGTTTGGTTGATTATAATATGCTTATATTCTTCCATTGTTTGTATTTCTCAGCACCTTTAGCTTGTGTTTCTGAGTTGTATCCTACAATCCTACTGGAACTGAAAGGAGTTGCATGCTACTTAATATGTAATCTGTGTCCAGATTTTTGGCCAGATGCACCTAATTTTAAAGAGGTTTTTGATGTCTGCAAACTTAGAAGCCATCCCATCAGAAATTTTGCATGCAAGGCAGTGATCAGAGACTTAAATACCAGTAAGTTAAACTTGACCAGCTAGAACCTTGTCTAGTTTGGACTTGATAAAGTACTGGGATGTCTTCAAATTCTAAGTACAGATGTGATATTAAAGAAACAACCCTGTCAATGCACTGACTGAAGTTTACAATACCGAACCAAAGGCAGACCCCTTCTCAATAGTGTGAGGACATTTGAGTGAGAATTAAGTGAACAAAGATAACATATTAAGAACTATATAAAATGAAATGTCTGTTTTTAGCTTAGTTTAGAAACCCAATTCATATGATTTTTTCTCCCTTCATAAACAGTCCACAGATACAAATTCAGCACTCTGACTACAGCAAATAATAACATCAATTTGAGTCTACCTTACAAAGTGATATTTCTCCTCTTTGAATTCCCCAAAATAGCAAGATACCCCACCATACCACTTAAATTAAACGTATTAAGGTCATGTTCACAAAAAAAAAAAAAAATACAGGGAAAGCGAAAACTTGAGGAAAAAATACCAATACATTGAACACTACATTATAATTCATCTCACAGCACTTGCATGCCCTTGGGTACAGTGTGGAGGGTTTCAGTGGCTAATGACATGAAGTTTGCTTCAATAATCCACAATAAACCAAGATGTTACCACCAAAAGCACGTGTTAGAAGACTCAGAAAAATAAGTTTAGAGTGATTTCTGCTATTTACACAGCTTTAGCAGTATGAAACATTGTATCAAATACTGGAAACCTGAAGTATTACCTGGGGAGCTGATTGTCGTGTGATTTTCATAACTGATTTACATGTATTTATTTATTTATTATTTAGTTATTTGTATTTATATTTGTTTACTGGGGTAGTGCACTGATCTTGGACCATTTTGAGGCACAACCCAGGTGAATAGGATCACATAAGAAATGAACAAAACATATTTTACAGATGCAAAGATATGCTAACAATTAAATAGATATTGATGTCTCCATATTTACAGATGAAAGAATATGCTACATCATTTAGTTCAAGAAGCAGTTAACAATGTCAAAACATGGATGGACAAATGGAATTATGCTTAGCAGAGCTTTATGGATAAGATGTTGCTGTAATGACTGAGCTGCCTCATGCTACAGGGATAGTGGCATATGATTATATGGAGAGGTATGAATATGTTAATTAGAAGAGGCAAGTGAGATCACAGCACTGCTTTTGTTTTGAGGGATCAAATATATGTTTCTGGCTTATTAACCACTGGTTGAGGGTGTGTAGGTCATCTTGGAGCTGAGTTTGTATAACAGAGTGGATTTCTCTGACATAAATATGACCATGTAATTGCATAAAAAATAGAGGTATCTGAGGATGATCAGATGGGAGCTAAAGTGGAACCCTGTGGAGTTTTTTTCATATGTGTAACAGTTTTAGAGGTGGTGCTACTTTCACCTTGAATGATCAGTTGGTGAGGAAGTCTTCAAACCAAGGTTTTACATTATCACAAATGCCTATTTCAGTTAATTTTTCAAATAGTAAGTTATGGCCAGTTGGTTCAAAGACTTTTGTGAGGTCAGTAAATATGGTTCCTGTCAGATTGCCTTTGCCCATACTAGATAGGATATCATCTGTGAGGGAGTAGAGCTGTTATGGTGCTGCACCCAGACCAGACTCCATTTGCTTCCTGGATAGAAGATGATATTGATCTCAATAAGCAGTAATTTGGTTGTAGATATTTTTCTACTATTTTACCTAAAATGGGAAGTATTGAGATCGGACAGTATTGGGAAGAAGTAGTTGGCTTGGGTAGTTTTGGAATAGGAGTGACTATTGCTGTTTTCCATATCTGATGCATAACCTTATTAGTTAAGCAGAGTTTTTATATGAGTGAGAGGGTGGGAGATTGAGCCTTAAAAAGTTAAATGAACCAAGGGGCTAGACTATTTGAGCTTGAGGGAGTATCTATTTATATCTGGTTCAATTGTGTTGCAGTCTCTTTGGTTCTAATCTTTTTGAAGTAGAACAGTAGAATGTAAAAGGGGTGGTAAGTTTGTATTGTTGATGAGTGACAGGCTGCTAAACTCATTCAGAAAGTCAGCACATGAGAGTTTATATGTGGTGGTGTTAGAGGAGTTCTGGGGAGTGGAGTTGTGTTGGATTTTCTGGCCAGACAAAGTTGATTTCTCTCCAGAATCTTTTAGGTTTGTCTAAAATTCAAACGTGCTTGTGTTAATAGTGGTTGTTTTTAAGTCTGTGGATAGATTGCTAGGCTGGGTTGCATAGTGAGGTATATTTGACTCAGGAATTTGTGGAAGTGTGCTATGCTTCATTATGTAATCCAAGGAAGTGTTTAAGTTCATTAGATACTCAGTTATATTTATGAGGTCAAAATAGCCTTTGTACTAAGGGAAATAATTTGTTTTGCAAGTGCAGTAGGGTCTTGATTGGGTTGTTATGTGCATCACTGGGGTCTTGTATGGCAAGTAAGTGAGATGTAGCAAGGTTTTTTTTGAAGATTAGTGATATTTTGAATAGATTTAGGCCTGAAGGTGATACGTTTACATTTATATTTTAATCTTAGTTTATGTACTGAGAAAGTAATGGGGCAGTGATAACTAAAGAAGAGTGCTTGCATGGTGTGGTTAGATATCACTGTAGAATTATTAGTTATTACAAGATTTAATAAGGTGTGTCTATTGGCTTGAGGGTTTAGTCTAGTGGCTTCAGAGTTGATTTGGGTAAGACTTGAGCTGGTTAGGAGTTCTGACATATCTGTGGCTTTTGGTCCTAAGTAATTAAGGCTGAAGTCTTCAAGAATAATTAGGATAGAGTTTTGGGGAGCTTTGGGATATATTTATGTGCCAAGGGTTTGAGTTTTGGTAGTCAGGCTGGTGGAGGTAGGCATGCATTGGCTACAACATTCACAGATTCATAGGAAGGTACTAGGCTGACTACTTCCAGGCCATTTTAAGCTTAGCCAATTTCTCTTGTGGTGCAAGACATAACCTATCTCATTTGGTGATAGATTATCCTTACCCATTCCATGCTCATTATGTATATATTACCCTAGTGATAATAACTGAGATAACATTACAGATAATTTGAGAGCACCTGTGAGTTGGATAAAGTATTTAGGAGCTGTTTCTATCCATTAGTAGTACAGGGGTCAGTCCTCTGGTAATTTTCTATTACCCATCCATAGATCAAGTTTGTTCTTGAATGTGGACAGGTATGAGCTTCGTTTTAAGTTGATGGGGAGTCTGTTCCATAGCAACAGTATCCTTTGTGAAATATAACTGTCCCTCCAAACAGTTTTTTTTTTTTTGATTTTACAAAAGAGGTTTAGATCCCTAGACTGATTATTTTTGATGCCATTTGACTTCCTAATGTGCAGTCGATCCATCAGTACTGGCTCAGTTGGGGGTTGGGGGGAGTGGGAGATAGCTTGTATAACAGACACAGGTCGCCTCTTAGCAGTCTGTAGGATATGGTGTATAGTGACAGGGCATTTTATAGCCTTTTAGTAAAGTATTTCTGTAGGTGTTTCAGTTTTTACATGTGTCTTGACAGATACATGCCAAAGGGGGCATTATACTCAATGATTGGCCTAATATGGGATGATTTAAAGGACAGAATGATGTCCATAGAACTAGACACAATCCCTTTGTTTATAAGTTGCTCAATATAGAAATACTTTCCTGCAATAATATACACATATTGGTCAAATGTTAGGTTACTGTCCACATACTTCCCCAAATCCTGAACAACTACGCCACCTCATAGAGGTGTATTTTCAATGTGGTAGCTCCCTAGGGTTGATGGCTACTCAAAGGATATAAAAATGCATTTTTTGACATTTATTTTTATACTTTCCCAAACAGCAATAGTTTTAATCATGTATTGATTGTACATTTTATCAAGGAACTCTGTGCTGGAATACATTTTTCTTTATGCTTGCATACTTTTATCTTTATACATGTGCAGAGAGGGAGCTCTTTTGGAAGATGAGTGCTATTTTCACAGCCCTATTACCTATCAAACTACCTCAGCATTTAGACAATTGCAGACTGATCCACAAAGGTTTCTGTACCTTGATAATTACTCTTCTTTTACTGATACATTTTCCTCATGATAGAAGGAAGCAATGCCATTCTCATCAATATGGCTTCAGTCTTTTGGATTCAGTGCATAGCAGCTAGATAAATTGAAATCAGGCCACCTGTGTATTTGTGTTTTTACCATAAGAGTCTAATTTAGTACATAAGAAAAACAGTAAAACAATTTTGTTGGAATGAGTATGTTTGACTGTGATGCCCTACCACTGGACCAGTAATCAAGGAGCCTCAATCCTCACCACTGGCACAAGTGGGGTATGTACACTGGGTGGATAGCAGGTACACACACAGAATTTTCAGATGCAGCTCTTAGCATCAAGTGCAATTTCCATTAAGAGCACACAGAGACCACAGTTAGTCTGGGGCTGGTTTCTCCCTCTTTCTCCAAATCCCCAATAAGACTTCCCACTGGCACAGCTATAGAGTTGATATCTCAGCTGAGTGGCCAAGCCAAGCTCTCCAGCACCCACTCTGTCCAACCAGTGCTTGGTGTCCCTGCACAAGTAGCTGACATACACACTCTTTGAGGTTTGATTTACACACACACACACACACACACACACACACACACACACACACACACACACACAAACCTGGGAAAGGCTGACACAGGTTTACTAGCTATGCCCCCTTTTGCCCAGACTATAAGGTAGTTGTCATTGCCACCAGTCGACTCCTTATTAGCTACTTTAAGGCCCTTAACAAAGGGTGTCCAATCTTACTGTGTAATATTAATATCAACATTAATATTAATACAAATGGTAGTTTGACCAAAAGTAAAGCTATTAGGAGTGGTTCACAAAGTGTCACCAAATAAATATGCAAGTACTCTTAAAACGTATTAGGCAGATCAGCCACAGTGAAAGGTTTAAATATATTTAATAATAAATGCTAAAACAATTACATTCATTCATACTTTCAGTGGTAGTAATTAGTTAACTCTGAAGACAATACAGAAAGCTTCTCAACACAGACATTATGTCTCTGGTCTAGCCTATAAAATAATTTAATTTCAACTATTTTTCTGCAGTTAACCTCCTGTATTCCTGTTTCCACTGTTAAAATAGATATATTTAAACAGTTACAATAGTGCATGTACATTTCTGCTCCATTCCAGTAGGGCTCACTGTGGTTACATTTTAAGCACAAGCACTTTATAAAATACTTATTTAACACACATGTCTGTACTGACCAGTTTGATATATACACATGCCATACAGTTCTAATATATTTGTAACACAAGCATCTTATATAGATCATGTTAATATTCACAAATGACATATAATTATTAAGAAAGTTCCAGATAACTGTGCTGGCAGTATCTCCCTTTGTCACAGTGACATATGCAGTAATGACTATTTCAGTGATTATTTTGAATATTTTTTAATGGGTAGGCAACAATTCCACAAGTGTAAAGCTTTTCTGATGAAAGTTCTGCTACTGAAAGTTGGATATGGATAATTGTAAGAGCTCCTTGTTTTAAGGCTTAAGAACTGATTAACAGCTACAGAAACATAAGCTTTATGGAAGTAGATCAACTAATTATAGTTCTGGAATGAATTTTCTGTTTTAATAATAGACATTGAGATAAAGTGATATACTTTTATGAATGGTATGTTATTGTAAACTGTTTCTTCAATAACATGTAGTTCCTTGTCTTTTGAAAAGCCAGGTGTTTAAAACCTGGCATTTCTATAATTTGTCAGTAATGGAGTGATTGCCAAATAGAAACAAAGTGTTTTGTTTGGTTGGCAAATTCGTTTGACTCTAAATTGTGCATAGCAACATAGATGCACTTCCTTCTTAGGCTAAATTTTGTCAGACGCAGTTAAGATGTTTTTTTGTTCCTTTTTTATACATACAGTTAAAGGAAGTGGCCCAAATATCTCTTCCAGCTATGACCTTGTTCAAAGGAAAACACAAAGTAAAGGCAACTTGAAAGTACAAATCATAATGTTATAGAGTTAGTCCTTTCTCACAAATCTCTCTCTCTCTCTCTCTCTCTCTATATATATATATATATATAGGTTCATAGGTTCATACTAGGCTATCTGCCCTAGGGCATTTATAAGCCTAGCCAGAGTGTGTATATATTTATATATATATAAAATAGATGGATTGATAGATAGAGGGCAGGATTCACGAAGCCTCCGTGTAAGAGTTATAACTCATACACGGAGGCTGCAGTTAAACGGAGTGATGTCAGCATGCTTTGCATATTCATGAGAGCATGCTGAATCACACTTAAGGCTAACACGGTCCATGTAAGACAGTAGGGGGCGTGTCCGTAGGCCGAGCCCTGTAAGCGGACACGCCCCCAGAAGAGGAAAAGTGTCCAAAGTAAACACCCACGACAGAGTCCACGGAAATGTGAATAAACAGAACACAACACATGCCCCCACAGACTATGAACAGAAAACATATAAATAAACATGTTATATATTTTTTTTAAATTGTAGAAATGTTTAACCGTGAGTGCGCTTGTTTGTGCGGGCGTGCCCGTAGCGCAGCTACAGTTAGCAGTCAGTGGGAAAGCATATAAGAACTAAATATGCAAAATAAGCCAGGAAGCAATAGCGTAGTGGTAGAGATGTTGGCTGAAGAGCAGGCATTCATGGTTCGAGCCCCCACAACACCAATTTTTATTTTTAGCAAAATAAGCAGGAAACAAGTCCCTGACAAATATGTACACATAAAACCACATTTTATGTAAAATGTAATGAAATAGCCCATTTATATTGAAGAAATGTGAGGTAACAAAAGAATAAAAAATGCCAGATGTGCCCATAGCTGAGCTACAGTTTAACAGGGTGAGTGCATCTGCCCGTAGATGAGCAGTGGTTTAACTGGTGCAAAATGAGTGCCCGTAGCTGAGCAGTGGTTTAACATGCTAAATCTATGTGCCCCTAACTGAGCTGAGCGTAATATGCATGCTGATAGCCAAATGAGGCTTAAACCAGCATACCCCGTTTGCGCGGAGCTGCACACCGCGCAAACAAGCTAACCGACGGGCAACGTTGAGCAAGCCGTATCAAAACTGCCTTTACACAGACACACCCCTCAGCATGTCTAGACAGTCATAAAAAATGAAAAGTAGAGGCGAGGTTCGAACCCAGGATACTATACACCATAGTCAAGGTACCAAACCACTAAGCCATGACAGAAGTACCTAGAGATGCAATAATAGCTAATATATAGGAATGAATACAAACTGGAGCATGACAATGCAGGTTTACTGAAGTTGATACAATTCCAAAATGGCGAATTACAGATATGTGCGGGAAAAACGGACTATATAAGCCCCATAGGCGGGAATACACAGCATAAACGATTGTAGAACTGAACTGCAGGCAGAATGACAGGAGTAGGAGAGGGTAGTTGCTTTCGAGCACAGAGGTGGGGCGTTGAGGAGTCCAGGTACATTGTCTGGCTCCTAGTCCACAATCATGAGGCCCAACTCATGCAGGGCCAGGTCCTCTGGGGAGCATACAGGGCCGAGGCGTGGGACCGGTTGGCTCATGATCTCACCAGTGCCACAGGGATTCCAAGGACTGGTGAGCAGGTCCATCACCACCATGCGGACCTGAAGAGACGCAAGCAGGACCAACTGAACCTTTGGATCCAGGAGGCCCGGCAAACACCCAACGCCCCACTACTGAGTAAGTTACATTTAATTATGTATGTAAGAAATTAAACTAGCTGATATTATGGAGATGTGTATTCCAATATTACTTCATTTATATTACAGCTACAGGTGTCCGTTCTGCGAACCGCAGAGCCAATGGTGATAGGCTGGTGTGGTTGCGCCACCAGGCAGGTCAGTAATCCACTACCAGTAACTGTAAAGAAATATAAAAGTATGACAGTCAGCAAAAGAGTGCAGTGTAGTCACTAAGGAATAAAATGTGCAAGTAACAGTGTGAAAGTGTCTGCAAGTATTGCTTGATTACAAAAGTGTGTTTCAGCCTGTAAGTTAAACCGAAAAATGAAACTGTCTGGCATAAATTCTGAAATAAAAATGCCCCACCTGTAAGAAAATAGTACACAACCTGCAGCAGTCTGAAAAGTATAGCTGTAGAAGATGATGAAATCACATGTGTGAAATATATCCCTGTTGAAATACTGAAACATGACAGAAGTGAGACTGCTGGAAAGGATTGTAATAACTACAGGTAAAACATGTCAATAAAGCCTAGAAGTAAGTACCATCCTGAATAGTAAAATGAAAGCAAGTGAGAGAGTGTGAGAAAGTGTCATGAATCCAGCAATGCAGTAGTAATAACCCCTGAATAAAGTATACTGCAGTCAAGACAGAATGAAATGCATGTGAGAATCAAAACCAAGCAGCGAAATCTGTTCAAAGTGTTGCTGCATCTGGAATGTGTATCCCAAAATCTGGATATGTTGCTCTCAGTCTGCAATATGCAGATAGGATGATTGTCTGATATACCAAACATCCACACTTGTCTACAGCTATATAAAGCAAATGTAGCAGGATGATGTAGCTGAACAAAGCTAGATATGAATGTGTATGAAGTACAATAAAATGTATATTGATGTTGCAGTAACAGTCCTATCACCAAGTTGAAATAGTTATCATATAGGAAACTGTAGTTAGAACAGTAGTGTGTATATATCTGTAGCTATTAGAAATGTACAGCATATGTATTGGTATTTGAAGGTGTTAATATTATTTTCTTCACCCCACCCTATAACCACATATAACCCATTCCACGTGAAAATGGTATGTGCAATCACAATTAACACCCCTGGACATTTGTCCTGTTGGGTCATATATATTTGCATGTCCGTTGATGCATCTGCCCTGTTCATACATCCAAACCTGATGGCCTGTTGCCATCAATTAACCCTGCATGTCGTTGGACTGTGTATTGCTGTTCAAATTATGCATGTGTTATGCTCGCTGTTCAATGGTGTGAATATCTGGGTGTTTGGTTAATGGGAATACTAATGCATGCTGTTACAACTAATTGTGAATGGTATTATATGTCACTAACCCAAACTGTCATGACATAATGCAAAACATAGGATGACAGGGAAGGCGGGTTCCAGCGGACCCACCTCTCCCACCTCAGCTGGCGAGTGCACCTGGCACTAGTGCCGAGTACGGACCCACCTCCGGTGGCCCTGTGCCACCTGCGGGTGGAAGCACTGCAGGGGATGGGGCTCGCCCCTCCTCTGCAAGTGTGGCCGGAGGAGAACCACCACTCACCCTCCGTAGCGTCTGGACTGTGGTGCGTAGGGACATTCGGGACTCTGTTCTCGAGCCCCTATGCTAGCTTGAGGCATGGGTGGCGCAACTAACGGGCATGCCAGTTGCCCGGCCTACACAGCCCCCAGTACAGCCCTGTCCTGGGCAGTGAAGGAACAGTGGCAACTGCCTATGGGTGGGGATATCAGTTCCACTGTTGCCATCTGTGGACTCATGGGCTCTGGATATCCAAACCTCCATCCCCGTCAATTGTGTAACCCCCCCACACGTGTCATACACCACCCCTGTATGCGTCTTGTTTGTCTTGTCTATTTACCTACCCAACCTACCTCCCCAGCTGTACCGACTTCCTTCACCTGACATACCACTCTCACCTGAAAAAAAAAAAAAAAAGGGCACTCTATACCCACAAAAAAATTATGCCCCATACATAGCTGCCCAGTCCGCACACGTCTGCTGGACATGGAATCTATCAATTACAATTGGCTGTACAACAAGTATTATCGTTGTCCTGACACCTCTCTCAGGGGTGGAAGGTTTCAAATGTCACACCAAATTACATACATATGCACAGCTGTTGCTGATGAAGAAATGGGCAGCTATGGGCCTTACCTACATCCCTCCTGCAAATCCCAAGCTTGTTTCCCTACTGTCTTACCCTCTTTGTGACCCCTTTTTCACCACTTTCCTGTCTCCCCATTTTCTTTTCTTACAAAGAAAATAGCGCGGGTGTGCGCCAGAGTAAGCACTGTTAAGCGGTTGTAAGCAGGTGTGCGCTTGTGTGCGCGGAGCTAACCGCCAGTGCGCATGTGTGAGCTCCACGCCAACCAGCGCTAACCCGGTTACAACTGCTTAAAAGTGCCTTAGTCACTTTGATTGACAGGTCCTGTACTCAGTTCAAAAGCAAAATAAAATCCCACTGTCAGTCCCGAACCCAGGACCTTGAAAACACTAGTCTATATGACCTACCACTAAGCTATGACTCTTATACAAGAACATTGTGCTAAAATAAATATAACATGTAATAGCAGGGATGAATGTAAAGGGAATATAGGATGTGTAGTACCCAAAGCATGTCATGTAAAATTACTGTCAAAACTACTGGATTCCCACAATATTACTATGTGAACACAAACAGCCATGCTAGTTGGTAGTTTGTAGGTAATAATGTCAGTGAAAGTACATATATAAATGTATGTATATGTACATATATATATATATATATATATATATATATATATATATATATATATATATATAAATATATATCTATATAAAGTTGTAGGAGTCATTGTGCATACACACTTACTACAGGGAACATGAGAGAGGAATGGAGAAATGTGAATCTACAACATAGCCTGAATCATGAGAGAGATACTAACCTTTACACTCACAGAACACTGTCCACAGCATACCAGCATGCCTATCCCACATACCCTTTTATAGCACTGACCTGAAATCACAGTGAGAACTGCAATCAGTACACAACTGGCTGTATGCAATTAGCAAATGCTGGCTTACAATTGGTGCAGAGGCCATCACATGGACCTATGCAGATACCTACAAAAGCATCCAGTACTAACACTCCACACATGCAATACATTCATTGCTTCAGGCCTCCTAGCCTTTACTAACACCATAAACCATACTTGCAACACTAATTATATATCCTCAGCCCTCTTTTTGGATCTTTCCAAGGCATACGATATGGTTGATCACCAACTTGTAATACACACCCTGCAAACATTCTGTCTAGATACTGGAGCCTTCCAATGGTTTCAATCCTACCTGCATGGTCGACAGCAGGCTGGCCTCTGGCAGAACAAACTCTCTAACCTTCTACCTAACACCCTCAGAGTACCACAAGGCTCTATACTACGGCCCTTGCTGTTCTCCATCTTCATTAACAACCTTTATACTGTCATCCCAAAAGTCAGCTGTATCCAATATGCTGAAGACTCTACTCTGATCTGCTCAGCCACATCTCCAGTAGAGTTATGGTCAGCTACCCAGACCACCTTTAATACAATAGAAAACTGGATTTCTGAACATCGTCTGATCCTAAATCCCAAATAAACTAAACTACTGTTATTTCACCAACACGTAGATCTACCGCTTTCACCTTTACCATAACATCAACTGATGGCACAATAATCTCCCCTGACCCATCTACTAAACTATTAGGTGTCATCATAGACAATAATCTCAAATGTGACCTACATGTTAACCAAATTATCAAAGCCATCAATAAATAACTAGGGTCACTTTACAGAATAAAAGCCTTCCTAGCCCCTCCAGCTAAAGGTGCCATAGCTCGCTCAAACCTTCTTTCAACCCTTCTGTATACATCCCCTCTACTCTCGAATATGAACAAGACTGTCCTTACCAAACACTCAATTTGCTACAACCACATTCCCAGGTTTGCCACTGGGCTGCCTTTTAGGACACATCATTGCATCAATCTAAATCAGCTTGGTTGGCTTGCAATACCCAGCCTATACAGTATAACCAACTGATTATAGCCTATAAAATCCTCTATAATCCGGACAATACTCCTGCACTTCAAATATTATCACCCCCTATAACAATCCTAGACCACTTTGATCCTCTAACAAACTACTAATTCAGACTAGCACATTTAATAACACAGCCGGTGATTCTCTCTTTGCAAACTCTGTAAGTAGATCCTGGAACCCACTTCCAGCTGATATTACCCTACTTTCCACCTTAGGTCAATTTAACACTAGACTCAAACAACATTTGTCACTTAACTGGCTATGTCAATGTATCAAGCCTGGCTAACTCGAATGTGTGAAATCTGTGAACAAGTTTACTGTGTAATTTAATTTAATCCTGACTTGTGCTCAGGACTAACATTAACCTGTGGAACATGTTTAACTTGCTTACTTATGTAATCTCTGTAAATAATCTGTTTGTAATACGTAATGCTGGTATTATGTAATGCTGTATCTGCTTACCCTTGTAGCTTTTCTCCCCGGGCCTCCCCTGGAAATGGGCATGCTTCCAGTCGGACTATCCCGGTCAACAAATGTAGGATAAATAAATAAATAAATAAAATATATTACAGTGACTACAATACAAGTCAGACATTGACACGCACTGACAGCATGCTGAACACACTGGGACATACGTGGGGACTCAGAATAGCATCCTGCCTGAGCATCACACGCCTCCGCAGCTGGCACGCAGGCATATGTTCCGTCGGAACAGAGCACATGCCACACATGGCACACACATCCCCTGTGCCACACACTCACAGCCTGTAGGGCTACACAACACACCTGCTACAGACATGTCAGGTACCTGTCTTGGGTGCTGCACTGGGGTCCCGCTCAACAGGCTGTATCTGGGGAAGGTCACAATGATATGCCTCAGGGGCACTATGGTCCACCACAGAACACATGCATACAGGTCAGTCAGAGGCATGGACACATATGACTCACTCATTGACCATGCCAGTATGGCTGACCTGAGACATACCTCCCTGGACTACGTGATAGGGAACATAGAATGGATCTCTCAGCATGTGGCACAGGCCAGTATGAGCCTGATCTTGATTGCCAACATACCCTCACCAGGTATGCTACCACTATATGTGGGAAGGGTGTTGTATGTCTACATTATGCTCAGTCTCCACTGTCATTCATAGGGTATCCGCTGGCTGTCAACGTGTGCTTACATGCTAGGGAAGCCACAATGATGAGCAAGGGTCATCTTGCACGTGACACCCATGGCCCGATGTATAATGGCAAAGCTCCTTGGTACACACATACTGCCTTATGCAGCAGGACATGGTTTACATAGCCACCTCCGTGGGTATCACACAGGTTAGGACACTAACAGTGCTGCTACACAACAACAGCAGTGTACACCGGAAGATGCATGCACCAGACCCTGTCCTCACATGGTGAACTGCAATGTCTGTGCAGTACCAGATTCCTGATTCATGGCTCACAGGTGTTACCCATCACTGACAGGTTATGCCCCATACCATGCCTGTCATCCCCTACACATGTAACACACATGGACAGGGGGGTGGTATCCCAAGGTACCACAGATACACACACCTCCAGGTTGTTGGCACAGCACAAAGCATCAGGGCCTACTCATGTGCAGCTAACAGTGTGTCGGACTGCCATCTGGTTCATAGCCTGGCACACACAACCCTCCCATACACAGGAAGACCACCTATCCTCCATAACAACACTGGCAATATGACAGTTTCAAGAACTGTGTTTATATGGCTGGACTGCATCCAGCCAAACATTGTGCGTGAGCATTACTGTAGCTACAACACACTAGTTGAAGGGTTCACAGCATGTGGTCACTGAATTGCAGTGGAATGACATGTTACCACTACCACAACAGGTGGGAACATGCAGCACCTGTACATCAACTACATGTACACTATATGGCCCAGACCAGATGTGTATCCCCTGCTGTAGGTATTTTACCATATGCACCCACACTGTATAGAGACATACCACGTGCAGACCCTGCACAGTAAGACACAGTCATATTGGTATACATTGCAAATACCATTTATCCACTCGAGGCATGTGTGAGACATGGTAACTACTGCAGGTCACAGGTATTTATGTGTATGTGTCACACATACATCATGTGTGCAATGCCATTGCTGGTCTAGGCAATGGCATGCATTGTTATGTACAAAGACCCACACAAGGTCATACTGTGTGACATAACCACACGTGGCAGTTGTGGGTTACCAAAACATACCTATCTGTACTCTGACAATGGTAATAGACACAGTAGCAGAGCGCACTATTGGCATTACTAGCCAACTAGCCCTGTTTGGGTGTGCTGATAGTGTGGTGACATCCCCTGTGTTTACTGGGGGAATATGCAGCATCTGGTGTATTGTAGTATTTGCCAAAAGGATCTGTTTTCTCACACTTGCATTTACACACACCCTACTACCCCCACACACATGCACAATTGCCATTTGCAGGATTCATTCCCCAACCTAAGTCATGACACGTGAGTGAGACGCATTAGGAAAGCGCAGTATTCGGATTACTAGATAGTTCCTCTTCTCTGGCTGTACTTATAGGGTGCTAACAACATCAGTATTTTGAAAGGGTAATGTACATCAGGTAGTGTGATCTCCTGATTGCCAAAACTAACATGTTTTTCATACAGAAATGCACACACACAAACTCCCTACATCCAAACACACACACGTGCCATTTACAGGTTTCAAACTCCTACCTAACTACATTATGACACTTGGGAGAGACGCATTAGCAGAGTGCGCTATTCGCATTACTGGGAGGCTTCCCTTCTCCTGCTGTACTTATAGGGTGCTGACATCATCTGTGTTTAGACAGGGGAATGTGCATCCTGTAGTGTGTTCTCCCAGTTGCCAAAAGGGACATTTCCCTCACACAGAATTGCACACACACTAACCCCCCTCATCCAAACACACACACTTGCCATTTGCAGGATTTAAACCACTACCTAACTATGTTATGACACTCGAGATGGACGCATTAACAAAGCGCGCTATTCGCATTACTGAGAGGCTTCCCTTCTCCTGCTGTACTTATAGGGTGCTGACATCATCTGTGTTTAGAAAGGGGAATGTGCATCCTGTAGTGTGTTCTCCCAGTTGCCAAGAGGGACATTTCCCTCACACAGAATTGCACACACACTAACCCCCCTCATCCAAACACTCACACTTGCAGGATTCAAACCACTACCTAACTATGTTATGACACTCAAGATGGACGCATTAACAGAGCGTGCTATTCGCATTACTGGGAGGCTTCCCTTCTCCTGCTGTACTTATAGGGTGCTGACATCATCTGTGTTTAGAAAGGGGAATGTGCATCCTGTAGTGTGTTCTCCCAGTTGCCAAAAGGGACATTCCCCTCACACAGAATTGCACACACACTAAACCCCCTCATCCAAACACACACACTTGCCATTTTCAGGATTCAAACCACTACCTAACTATTTTATGACACTCAAGACAGACACATTAGCAGAGCACGCTATTCGCATTACTGGGAAGATTCTCTTCTCCTGCTGTACTTATAGGGTGCTGACATCATCTGTGTTTAGAAAGGGGAATGTGCATCCTGTAGTGTGTTTTCCCAGTTGCCAAAAGGGACATTTCCCTCTCACAGCCTTTCACACACACAAACCCCACTCACCCACACACTGAGCATTTGCAGGATCCAAACCCCTACCTAACTATATTATGACACTTGAGGGAAACGCATTAGCAGAGCGCACTATCCGAATTACTGGACATCTGTTCTGCACCTGTAGTATTTATAGGGTGCTGACATCTTTATTTCTACAGAGGTATGTACATGTAGTACTACCTGTCATGTGGGGGATAGTATATATATGCATTTGCAGCCACCTACGCCAGGGTCAGATATGCACTTTGCACTGGCAGGTTATGTTCTATACCATGCTTTGGGACCACAGGACCTATAACACACAACACAACCAGTCCAGAACACCACACCCACATCCAGGACACACACCTAGCTTCCCTGGGAACAGTGCCAGCATATGCAGGTGTTCACATACACCATTCCAGTTGTTAACATCAGGTACAGGCATATTGTGTGTGAGAACTACTCAGGCCTCTACCACTTTACCCTACAGCCACTACAATTTGTGGGTCCATGTGCTATGGCAGAACCACACACCACAGCCACATGGGGGAATACATATTGCACCTGTCCATCTGCAACGTGGGTACTCACTGTTCCACACCAGAGGTAGACCACCATTGTTGATATCTGACCATACCCACCTTTCCATGGACATCCATATCCCATCTCCACCCCCAGGCAAGGTTGTCACTGCACACAAACTGTATTTAGCACAAGCAGACTCCACACTTGTGTAGACTGGGGTGGATGACTTCAGAGGACCCATGCTGGAGGACTATACTGGCCACTCAGCATAATCCTTGACAATTGCATTCTATGAGCATGTGTACGGTTTGCATTGGTCATGCTATCCCACATATACCCACGACTGCTCCACAACAAGACACCTGTCAGCTGTACACCAGCCATATATGCGCCGTACAACAGACAGAGTGACCTAATACATTGCAGAGCTGCAGCCCACAGAGGGAGGACATCTGTGAACAGTTCCGGCACGGCACTTCATTCACACATACTCATTACAACACAGTGTTGACAGTGGAATCGTCCAGAGAATGCAGATAGGGCTCCCCTCAGTCTGTTATTGATGGACACCTACTGTCATAGATCCTCAGCAACCCTCTCACAGCACACACCGACAACATGGCTGTGGCTTAGTACATTCAATCCCTGGGACCTCCACGGTGCCCCTGCTTGACAGAGGCACAGCTCACTAGCCTCACATGTTGCCTTCTGTGACCTACTTTACAGTGGCACAGTAGCCTACTATCCTGGGGATGCAGATGCCAAGCACACTCTGGCTGAGCTGTCATTCCCTAGGGCAACAAGCCTAGTATTGACCTCTACACCCATATGTTCAATTGGCGGATGCACAATATTTGTTGTGCTGTTCTACTGTTTGCAGGTCTTTATTGCCATAGCATTCCCTGTTCCTATGACCAACTTGTGTATCTGTGGAAGATGTTTGCATATGACGGCGATCCACTATATCACTATGTCTCTGTAGTCATTTACTGTGTGCACTGGGCTGATTGCTGTGTTGTGGTTGGTTCCTGGACTGACACGTACAAATACCAGATATGTGTGGCCAACTGCTAAACAGAGATATGGCCTAAGTGTGTGAGCATGCCCAGTTCAGCCTTTCCATGGCATGTTGTCTGACATATGCCTCATTTATCAAAGTGTGCGAGCATGCCCAGTGTGAGCTTTCCATATGTTGCACTCTGAAGTCCACCACATATTTGGGTGTGTGTGAACTTCAACAATATCTCACGTTTATGGTTGTGTGTTGGGTGTCATGTTGTGTACTAACTGGCCAACTGCTTCGTGTCTGCCACAACAGGGATTATACTGTGCCTGCAGGGATTGCATGGGATACTTTGCAGACAGTTCTCAACATACTTTCATAATGACCTAATACTGTAGTACCATATAGTGTACTGGTTCAGTACTTTCACTGTGGTGGACAGTATCCTGGGCTTTAGTCCTATGACTGCTTGACATCTTCATAGTGAGCACAACAGTCTGTGTAGGGGCCAGTTGTGCACATATGACCATGTTGCAATATGTTCAGATATGGACTACCTACACCAGGCTCGTCCAACATTGCTAGTGTATTCCACAACATGGGTGGACATTGGCAAACACTAGCAATGTTCCCTAGGCCATTTCTGATGCTAGTCACAGGGTGTGTTTGTCCTTCGACACACATTGTAACTGGAGTTTGCCATGACATATGTCATGGTTAGTATACTGTGCCTCCGTCTACCTCTGACATAACAGTGATACCCAGGGTTAGCCTACCGTCTCCCATACACTCATCAGGATTCCTCTTGAGGGGTGTCGATATGTGGCTCTCTGGCTGACCTGTACCAAGAGTTTACTGAAGAGTGGGGGTGCCTTCTGTGTTATGGATCATTCTGTACAGCTTGTCCTATGTATGTCAGTGCTGGGGTTCAGGTCTCTCATGTGCATAGCTCACTGCCATTCAGATTGTACAAGGTGCAACATGTTCATTCATTCCAGGTTGGACATGGCTTCATACATCAGGCACAGCTTTCCTGTAGCTGGGAAGGATGGCAGTGTGTGGGGCTGCAGTTTGTTTACTCAGGCAACACATGGCATCTGTTCATGCTCTTTGCTACGCCTGGTGGGGTACTGTTGTGGACTTTACAGTTGATGGAGGTGTCTGCTGCAGTATATCCCACAGGGGCTATTGTAGTCAGTTGTGACGCTGATGGAGGATGGCTGCAGAGCCACAGTGAGTTCCCCTTATCTACATCTGCCAACCTTCATGTTTGGGTGGGTATATGGTACATGTTTCTGTGAACACTACAGCCACATGTTTGTCCAGTGCAGGATATTTATCACCTTTTGTACCCAGGTCTCACATTACATGTTAGGTACCTCATGGGTTAACACCTGTGTGGTAATTTGTGGGCACTTACTGTATATCCATGGTGGTTGTCTATACACAGTTCTGCAATTAGCTTGCTGACATGGCTATGGCTACAGTTGTCTGTTTGTAGGTGGCCCTTTTGTGGGTTGCTTGTCTCAGCTGGGGGTCGGATATGGTGGGCTGTTTGTACTCCTCTGCATACATGTTCAGTCACAGTCCTTCCATGTTGGCCTATACCTATGGGACATATATACAGAATGGGGGTGGGGGGTCAAGACCAGGCCTTGTGGGATGCCACTCATATCCGCTTTGTAGTCTGACATGGATGCAGCATGTCTGACCATGTCAGTTCTGTCCTTGGTCTGGTTTGCAACCCCTCTACTGACATAGGGGTATATATTTAAGCTGCTGAACATATCCATACTGAACTCGTACAGTATTGTCTAGAAGCATGTGCATGGTCCAGCTACGCTGTGTGGACCACATTGCCCTCATCAATGACCTTAATGACTGCTTCAAATGGGTCAGACATGTTTAGGGGCAGGTTCTGCAGTTACAACAGCCACACTGTGTAGGGTCCAGTATTAGTAGGTCCACAATAGCCTTCTGTCTGCGGTACATACTGATCCTTTCCATAGCTGTGCAGAACAAGCTTGTCAGGATCCTGGGGTGGTAGTTTGGAGTATCCATTCAGGCAACACTTTTGTTGTGATGGACCACTGTTGTTGTACACTGCTCTTTGGGTACATATCCTGTGGTAAGGCTGACATTGGGCAGTAGTGTGATTTGGCATTCCATTATTCTTGGAGTCCATGTTGGCCTCAGCACAGGACACCATCACATACCTTTGCTGCTGTGTGTTCTGCTTTGCAGATGATGGCTGTTACCTCAGCATCTGCAATGTCAGGGGACCATCAGTCTGCTGGGATAGGTATTTTGCACTCGGGGGGGGGGGTGTTTGCACTACACCTGACAGGTTGTATGTTAGCAATATGTGTGTGTGTTTGGTATGTTGTTTGTAATATCTGTGTGATTCAGAGCATATCTGTGGATGCCCAACATGGTCCTACTATCAGTTGGGTAAGCCTTGTGATTATCCTTAGTGTCCTGTACGTTTTGTATCTTCATAGGTTCATGGGTTCATACTAGGCTATACACCCTAGGCCATTAGTAAGCCTAGCCAGAGTGTGTGCGTCTTTCGCCACCCCTTGCTATGTTCAATTATGGCCATTTATGAAGTTCTTCACTGTGCCTCTGTCTGGTCGTGACACAGTGAGGACCCCCAGTATACATGTACGGTCATCCATCCACTTGGCAATATTCCTGTTGAGGGGTGTCAGTGAGGGGCTCTGCCTACCATGGATTGGGATCCTGTTTCTGGGTGTGGGGAGCCTCTGGGTTATGTATCTGTCCCTCCAGCACATCTTATTTCATTATGTGTTGAGGCTGACATCTGTGACTCTCACAGCTCCAATGGCTTTGATTTCCTGTGGTGTAGCATGTCCATTACACCTGTGTTGGACATGGCCTTGTACAACAGACATACAATGCCTCTGTGTAGGCAGTGTGTGACTGCAGTCAGCTGGGGTGTCTACAGCCAGGCAGCATATGACATATATTTCACACCTTTATCCTGTTGGTGAGGTAACTATGAGGTCTTCCGAACCGCTGCAGATGTCACGTACGGTACATCCCATATGAGTCATTGTACTAGATTATGGGTATGATAAGGGAAGAGTACAGCGGCACAGTGACCTCTGTTGATGTTGATGTGAAGCCTTTCATGATACGGTGTCCAGTATCGACAATCTTCATAGCCACATCGGCATTGTGGGGGTCACATGACAGATTAATGTCGACCTGTGTCCCTAGGTCCCTGATTACTCCTTGCATACATAATGGTTTGACACCTATGTGGTAATTTGTGTGTACCTTGTCAGGTATTTGGTGGGACATTCATACTGTCCAGTGTCTTCGGATGTCTGGGTGGAGCTCTTGTGTGTGAGAGTGTGGTCTGTCGCATGCTACAGACTGTACAGCAGTTTTGACTACAGTTATGTGCACATGGGTGGTCTCCGCTGCTTTGTGCATTGTCAGTTACCTGGCAATATGGGTGTCTGTGCTGCATATGGATACTCCGCCTCCTTTGATGTTTTGGTGCAGGTGTTGGGGCCATAACACATGATATGTGGTATAACCTAGTAGTGCTGGTGTGCTATCACTAGGCTTGCAGCAGGCTTCTGTCACTGCACAGACATCAATGTTCTCCATAATGGGAAGTGCCTCAGGGGCATGCATATTGCAGTTTACACATCTGGCATTGGTCAGCATTACCCTTATGTTTCCTACCACTTATGTTTTCTAGGGTGGTGGGTAGTCTTTTTGGCCTTGCCTACATATGGCTCTATGGAGGTGGCAAAGGCCTTATCCAGTATCCAGACGCACACGGGTAACAGCTGCAAGCCATCCCTGGAACAGCAGCATGGCTTGTCATTCTTGACATCTCAAGCAGACAGACATTAGACCCTCTTGGACTGACAGCTGTAACTGTGCCAGCTGTTAAACATGAGCATTCTGTGTTCGTACTGTGGCATCATTCTTGATGAGTGTTGGATGCTGCACATGGCCAGTGTCATACCGCCCTGGGGTACATACTCAGAGGGACCATCCATGTCTCTTTTGATGTTGACCAGGGAGGTACATCTCAGGTAATTCACACCAGCATGGACATTGAGTGCATCATATTTCTGCTTGCTTTGGGGTGACCTGCGTACTTGTGTTATGTGGCATTTTGTGGCAGCCTACAGGCAGCTTACTCTACCCTTTCCCTTGTTCAGTCTGGTGAGTGGGACAGCAGTGTGTCTGCCTATACAGACACCTATTACGACTGTATCAGGCATGTTGTTTCTCCTTCTGGCCTATGACTGTTTGGCACACCAGCTTTGCGTACTATTCATTGCATGTGCTATGTTTGACGGTTGTGGTTGCTTGTGATCTGCTTTGGAGGCTTCTGTTGGTGTGGTGTGTTTGTAATTCAGGCCTCCAGGAATATTTGTCTGTGTTTATGTGTTTGGTTTACAGTTGTGGTAGGTCTATGTGGGACTGGGTTTGTGGTGTATGTGGTTACCTTCTCCTCCTGACTAGTTTTGACAGTACTGGGTTGGTGGAGCTCAACCTCTGGTTTGGATACATGGATGCATCTATCACATATATTTGTATTTATTGGGGGGTGTTGTGGTTGTCTGTGTACTTGGGAATGGTGTCACATTGCCTCTGGATTCACAGATTCTACTTGTTGTGGCTGGACTTAGTGGATTGTATGTGTGGACATATGTTATTGCCATACTACTGGTCAGTGATTACTTCCCTTTTATGTTTGCTCTATCATGTGGTAGCTTCCTCATTCTCTTGCATGGTTTGGTAATGGCTGGAGTCCAGCATGCCAGATGCCTGCGTGTATGGCATTGTGTGTTGTTGTTATTTGTGATTGCATACTCCAAGCATTCCTGGCTGTGTTCATGGAATGCCTGTATTACATGTTCTGTGGTGTGTCCCATATTCTGCACTTGCACAGGGCCTTTTGTGGATTCAACATCGGTTTGAGGGCTGCAACCTATGCTTTACACATGTTTTTCACTGTGGTATTCTGGCCAGGGACTGGGGTCAGGATGTGTATATCCAGTGTGATTACTCTATGGTCTGGTCTTACCAGTGAGGGGTACACTTCTCATCTTGCCATCCAGTACACATGTTGCTGATTATCACATCCAGTATGCTTACCCCTCTTGTGGGAGTGGTACATTGTTCCTGGGCATTTTGGTTTATGGAATCTGGGTAATTTTCTCCTACTGTGTTGGTGCTAGTATAATGCTCCCGGTGTATGTCTGGGTATTTTCAGTCAAGCAATATAATGTGGTTTGGGGGGCTTGATATATTCATGTATTCCGACATAGGCCAGGTGCAGTTCCTGGTATTAGGACAGTAGTCTGCAGCAGGCTATATACTGGGAGGCGGTGTTAGCCATTCGTATTTGACCATGGCTAATCCATGCTGCTTCTTGTTGTGGTACCAACATGGGGGTGTGGTTATCCTTGCCATTTCTTGCTAGTCACCCTCCTTTTGTAGCTTGTTCCATGTTTTGCGGCTGTACAGCACAGTATGAGGTGTGACCTGGTAGTGTTAGGGTGCTGATGTGAGCCTTGACCCAGTTCTCTATTACAGGACTGGTATCTACATTCTCCATGCTGTGTGCGTTTACACTGCACACATCTTGCTGTTTATACATCTGTCATTGGGTAGCATTACATCTAGGTTCCTATCCCTTATAGAACCTATGAAGGTGGGTTTGTGTTTTGAGACTTACCTATTCAGGGAATGCTGTGGGTACTGACAGCCTTTGTCAGTATCCATGGGGCATGGCATGATAGGTGCACGCCACCCCTAGCAGGTGGTGCATCATGTCAAGCTCCACATGTCTTCCCAGCCTGAAACACATTGGATCCCCTTTGACTAACTGCATTACTTCAGCCAGTTATTGCACTTGATCATCCCATCGTCATTTTGTGGCTTCATGCTTGGTGAGGGTGGATGTTAGTCAGGGTGCTCAGGTGTGCATATAGTACATGGTGTTACATTACTTAACACATGGCATTCATGCCTCAGGTGGTGCTGCAGGTCTGCCTCTGTCGGATGCGCATATTACACTTCCCTGTACATGTTTGTGAGCAGGTCATGTCATTTTAGGCATCCATGTTATTATTTGAGTGAGTCAGAGGGGGTATCATTCCCAGGGTTCCTACTGAGCCAGTGTATGTGCTATGCGTTGCCTCTTTGCCAAGGCCAAGGCATACTGGGCACGCCTCCTTCTACCTACTGGGGCAGGCTCAGGTTGTTCCTCCTCTGAGTCATGCTCTGCCTGTGATGGCCTTGGCAATGGTTGGGGGCTGTTTGGGCCGGCCCTATGCTGGTCCTGCTGCAGCTGTTTTCGCAAGATCATATTATGTAGCATAGCACATACCATGACAATTTGGGTATATGTAGTTGGTGTGTACTGCAAGGCTCCACCAGATGTGTCCAGACACCAGAACCGTGACTTGAGCAGCCCAAACACATGCTCTATTACATTACGTGTTTGTGCGTGTGCCTCATTATGGCGTTCCTGTTGAGGTGTGTGTGCATTTCTGATGGGTGTCATCAGCCACGGCTTCAGTGCATAACCTGCATCCCCCACTAGGTGTCCATGTGGGATGTCCCCATTGGCAAATGTCTGGTACAGCTGTGTCAAATGCCAGATGTGGGAATCATGGTAACTCCCAGGGCAGCCAGCACACACATTCATTATTATGCCCTGGGCATCACACACGACCTGGCAGTTGATGGAGGGGAAGCCCTTGCGGTTAATGTAGGCCCTAACCTGCTCACCGGCTGGTGCTTTGATGCGTATGTGCGTGCAGTCTATTGCACCCAGTACCTCAGGGTATTCCGCTATTTGCTGGAAGAGATGCATATTGCTGGCCAATACCTCACGGGCATTGGGGAAATATACATGATCACCGACATGTGCTGACATGGCATCCAGGAACTGGTGCAGTACCCTGGAGGCTGATGCCTGTGATATCCCCATCATATTGCCAGTTGGTCTCTGGAAGGTACCTGTTGCTAGTATTCTTAGGCCAACACATACCTTGGTTTCCACTGGGATGGGTTCCCCTCTGTTGGTTCTGTGTGTGAGGCGTGGCCTGCACAGCTCAACAACTTGCTGCAGGAGCTCTCTTTCCACTCTATAGTGCTCTACTATCTCCGGCTCATGTAACCTGTGGTAGGTGACCCTGGGCCTGTACACTCTTCTCTGTCTCCTCACTGTGAGTTGTCTGGCACCATCTGCATTGTCACCACCCTCAGCAAGTCGCCTATGTCTCATTATGACAGCTATGGCAGCCCCTAACATTTCTGCTCTGAGTTCAGCTTTTTCAGTTTTCACTTCTATTAGCTTACTCCTGTCTTGCAGTGTCTCTTAAGGGAAACATCCTGCACTACTGTTTGCAGAGTTTTAAGTGCTGGGCTGGGCTACTATTTTGCCTGTGTAGTTGCCTGCTTCTAATTGTTTTTGCCTGCTAGCTTCAGCAGTTATCCCTGCTAGCTTCCTATTAATTCTGTTGCTTCCTTTTTCCTCTCTGTTTCCTCAGGGGGGAGCAACGTGCATACCATCAGAAACACGCTCACAGTGGCTTACACACGTGCACACGTGCTTACATGGTTCAGAATCTACTTATTCAGGTTAAAACGCGCGTACACCCGCGCAAACACTGTTACACATCTGCCAACAGCCTCCAACATACTCAGCCTGCCCTACACATGCGCACACCCGAGTAAACAGTATTAAACATCTCCCAATATGCTCCCACATGCTCAGTCTGCCTTACACGCTCACACACTGCCCTACTCATGCTTCATGGCACGCACACGTGCGCATGCATGCCCAGCAAGAAACTTTGGTGTAGGTAACAGTGTACACCTTCCATTTCTTGACTTTCCATGACTTATCTAGTGGCACACCTCTTTCCATGATCTGTGCCTGTCATCTGTCATGTTACACTGGCCTCCAATGAACTGCATTTCTTTCTACCATTCCCCCCTGTGATGTCACCTATCTTATACTCTATTCCTCCCCCTTATGTATCTCTTACACTACTCAGACTGTGCTCATTTGCTATGTGACTGTGAGATTCAGTATCCTAACCCTCATTTACATGAGATTGCCTACTAATGCTTAGTTACATGTCTTAGACTTAGCTTCCCCCCTTAGCAACCACTACACTGTGGCCATGTTGTTTTTGGTCTGCTGGTCCCTGCATTGCCATTCCATGTATTGCATGAAACCCACATTTGTGGGTTTATAACCTTTATTTTCATGTTTTATACAGCGCAGCCCGTTTGCGCGGAGCTGCGCTGGGTTTAAACATTTTTATTATTTTGGCACAGGGTTATATTGCCAATGGCCACATATTTGGCCATTGGCATGCTGCCTGAGTCATATGCACCCTTTTTTTTGGAGCTGACATGGCTCCATTGTGGAATTTGCAGAAACGTACTCAGTTGTCAACTGAGTACATTTCTAGCTAAACGTCTCTTACACGGACTGGTTTCTGCTTCGTGGATCGCTAATATACCTCATTTGCATACCTTTCGGATGCAAGTGAGGTATTTAGCATGTCCACGCCCAGTCCGTGTAAAAGACGTTTTAGCTGGTCTCTTACACGGAGTTTAGGACTGTTCCTGGATCGCGAGGCTTGCATTGAGTGTTGCACATCTCTTACACTCCATGCAAGCCTTCATGAATCCTGCCCATACTTTAATTCTGGATAAAAAACAACAATGCTTCAAGTAGGAAGTTTGGAGATTATTCATAACTAGAGCACATACAGCATCTACTTAACAGCAACATATTATTTAGCATCAAAATTAAAATGAATACTAATAAAATGGTGTGAGAGCATTCGACAGGGAAAATGCTATAAAAACAGGCATTAATCTTCAAATATGCAACATCTTTTTTTTAGGGAATTAACAAATAAGGTTGAGTAATGCAGGTTGCAGGAGGGGAATCTCAGTTATGTTTTTTAAACTAATTGTGTAAATATTAGTTCTTTATTTTGTCAGCTGATTTTGATGAACTTAATATCCTATCGATTTAAACAACTGATCACGCTGACATTTCCTCCATCGTGTCACTTATTTATTCATAAAATATCTGTTTAGTCCTTCTATAGTCTACATTAAGCAATGTTTCTTCACTACACTTCATCTTCAGTTTCTTTCTTTCTTTCTTTATTCATATATTCTGCATTGATAAATCCCTGTTTTGTATTTCATACATATCACAATCATTGTAAAAATCCTTAGCATTTCATAGGTTCATAGGTAACTACTAGGTTAGCTGCCCTTATGGGCAATTTTAAGCTCAACCAATTTCCCTCACAGATGATAATCAAACCTTGTAACCTATGACTGGAAGTAAACACTTTAACCATTATATCAACACCTCCCCCAATGTACTTTTTCTCAAATCTTGAAAGGCTTTCCCATCCTTATAGGTTCACATGCTTAGCCAACAACTAGAGGCCAGAATCAAACCCTGTACCTAGTATCTGTGAGTTAAAGACCTTAATCATTCCTCCCCAACTGCCCATTTCATTTATAAACATAAAGATCATTATTTCTGAAGGGGTTATCTTTAAAACATTCTGTTTCTACAGGCATATGTAACATTTCAAAGAAGCACATAGACTGCTATGGAGAGATGTAAACAAGAAACAATGCATTGAGGAAGAGAAAGGAGGGAAGCCTGTCAAATTTATACTGCTAAAAACAAAAACATGTACTAAACTTGATTAAGAAAAGACTGAAGAATCATAAAGTTGAAGGAGTCAGAAAAAAAAGATACAAAGCACTTAAGATACAGGTTGCATGCCCAAGAGTTATTATACCTGGTTAATGATTCAAGTGCCTCTGCAAAATAAGCTACTTATGAAACACAGCAAATAAATCCTTTGTTGAAGTGTCACATATAAAAAGAATAAAAAAGTGTATATGTTAAGGTATAAGAAGGCTATGTTATCCCATAATAGAAATAAGGCACAAGAAGGACATAATATGTATCCAATTGTAGCTATATTCAAAGAATGCTCATTGTATTGGGCTGGCAGATGTATCTGTAAATGAATACAAGAAATAGAGACTCTGAAAACTCTGAGAAATGACTGTGCAGGACACTTCTAGTGGCATATACATTCCAATATGTCTTTTTCTGTTAACTTGCCAAATAAGAATATTCAGTCATTTTTCTCTTCAGAAATTATCAGAGTATGCCAGCTGAGCCATATCAAGGGGGATTAGGCAATAGGAAGTATTCTTGGAAAATTGCCATAGTACCTCCCCTTACTGAACTACCTTTGAGTTATTTGACCCTTCCATCTTAAGCTAAGAAGCATGCTACAGTACACTTTTAAGGCTTCTTTCATATCCAGGGGGATCAGCATTTTGATAATGATATGAGTTTCAGGTGGACAGCATTAGTTCCTTGCAAGAACATTTTTACAATTATATTTATACTCTCCAGACAGCTGCATACTGAATAGGCAGTGCATGCAGGTACTATAGACTGGTTACACTAACCACATCATCTTACTATGTGCTGTCTTACTCATCCTCAACCTATACACAAGATCGTATCCATGGCTACCATTGTGGTATCCATCTGATGTCAAAGATAGCACTTATAATAAGCAATTACACTCTCATACCAGAAAAGAAGATGTCCCTAGTTACGGACTGGTCATTCCTTCTTCATCCCAGCCAACTCATCATGGACAGGGTAAATTATTAACACCCTGTTGGGGGCTTTTACACAAAGTGAGCTCAAAAGATTTCTCATCTCTGACATTCTTCATGAACCATAAAAGCAATGTACAGATGTGAAGAAGTACCTCAGAGCAAGCAGGTGTATCAAGCCTGAACTTGATCCACAGTGCAATCCTCTATTATAGGTCAAATGGTGTAGTGGTACATTGCTCTGACTGTAGTGTATAGTGTCCTGGGTTTGAGATTTGGCAGTGCTGATTGTTTGCCTAACATACAAAGCTATGTCAAACCCAGAGCTGTTAGACATGCTCCACTTAAAGAAATTCCAATCCCTCTGAGCTAAACACTTTAGGGACCTAAACCTTGTCACCACAATAAACAGAACATGCTGGAGGGAGAAATTCCTGTCCCAGAGACTTCTCATACTCTGGAACAAACTACCTATCTATATCAAACAAAGCTCCTCATTAGTACTCTTCAACACAAAATATTGATGATTGGATGGGAAATAGGATGTGGCTCTGCTCGACAGGGGCACAGGAAAATAATTTTCTTGGGTGGCGAAAGCCAGGGTACCTTTTTGGCTAGGCATATACAGGCCCTAGGGTCAATAGCCTAGTACCTACCTATGAACCTATGAACCTATGAAAACTGGTAACTCATGGATTTCACATGGCTCAGCTGGAAAAATACAGTTTCCTAACTCTGAAAAGTAGAAAAAAGTGCATACTATGCTTCTAACAAACGTTTAAAATTACCAAGTCTCTTACCTAATCATTGCAGTATTTTGCAAGTATAGATACAGCCATATGCCTGCTGGTCAACATTTTTCATCAGGGAATCCTTTTAAAGTAACCCAAAAGATCCACAGCCCTTAAAGCTCAAAGCCATCCTAGTATGCATGAATGATCATCAAATAGTAGGAAGAAACAGCTGTGTGTGACAGCAAACATGAGCCACATGACTGAATATCTTCAAAAACTAGAGTCCAGCTGTTGCTAGGAAAGGGATACTCTGACAGATGGTAGATGAGTAAGGAGTATCATATGCTAAACCTACAGGAAACAAGCGTCATCTTACTAAAGTAGCAAATACATAATCCCTAGGTAAAGTACAGATTTATGCAATTTTACTGTATGAAATACTGCCCTGTGTATGACATCTACAAGATCTAGTAATAGGCCATAGTCAAGGTAAGGTCACATTCTATATTCAAATTTCCTAGCAGATGCATGTATAAGGTGACAACATATATACAAAATGAAGTCTTGCAATATGTGATCTGGAATATGTCCTTGTTTTTCAAGGTATATCATCATGACCTACAGTAGGTGTACTTCTAGAAGGAATTGAAAAAAAAACTGCTGGTCTAGGTAAATACATCCATGTGAATGTGCACACATAGATACAGTAAGCTGATTACAAATGGCTAATGCAAAATGTGCACACATTTGCAAACAGTACCTTTGCTCTCACTTCCTGTTTCTCTATCTCTCTGTCTCTGTGTGTGTGTGTGTGTGTGTGTGTGTGTGTGTGTGTGTGTGTGTGTGTGTGTGTATATATGTGTGTGTGTGTGTGTGTGTGTGTGTGTGTGTGTGTGTGTGTGTGTGTGTGTATATATATATATATATATATATATATGTGTGTGTGTGTGTGTGTGTGTGTGTGTGTGTATATATATATATATATATATATATATATATATATATATACGTGTGTGTGTGTGTGTGTGTGTGTATATATATATATATATATATATATATATGTGTGTGTGTGTGTGTGTGTGTGTGTGTGTGTGCGCGCACATGTATGTGCATGTCTGTCTTTCTCTTACTCATCCTTAACCCATTATCTGGATAATGATGCTTATAATAAGCATCATTATTATTGTTATTCACTCATTAACAAGATCTTAGTGATAGAAACAAGCAAATATCAGAATAACGATCACCACAGACACATTAGATTGATGAAACAAAAGGCTAAAGCTGCTCAATATGTACAGATACATGAGTACTGTCAAAGAATTGAGACCTTCTCTGAGACTCAGGGACTTAACTAAGATTTTAACAGAAAGTCTCAGTGAATGAGTCCAAGAAATTTACATCACCCAGTGACAGCCAACGAGATATTACATGCGACCCAATAGAAAGCAACCATCATCTCTCCAAAGAATATTATATCACTATTACCAAAGGCTCATTTCTTCCTTTATTTGGCTGTGCTATGCAAATCATATGATTGTGACAGCTGAGACATTCAAACATTCATCACTAACCCTAGATCACTGCAGCCACGGATGAAGAGAGCCAGGCCTGATATCTAGCATCCAACTTCTATCAACATTTTAACTCTTGTTACTCTAAACCTTTCAATTTTTCTTTTGAACAGTCTGAATCTTTGTTACATTTATTTGCATACTCTACAATTATTAATGTATTTTTCTTTCCTAAGTTGGCTAAATATAGCCTATGCTTCATTGTAGACAAAAAAATTAGCATTCTTGTGAGATAGACTGAAAATTTAGTTCTGACTTTAGCCTCTAACAGGAGATTTACTGAGGATCACCTAAAAGGCATTAATCTCTTAAGATTATTGTTAAACATACAATATACTTCCTCAACTTGCGTAATTATATATGCAGCTTTATTCCAAAAGGCCTTTGACACAATAAAGTGATATTTTGTGTGGCAAGTTTTTGAAATACAACTTTCTTATCAAGTTTATTAATCTTTGTAGCATATTGTACTCTTCTCCCAGATTAAGTTAAGACAGGTACTATATCATTTTCCATATTTGAAAATTTCCCCAATACCTGACTAGTGATGCCTTTATCACCCTTATTATTTATCATGGTAGAAACTGCTTAACATGCAGTGCATGAGACTATATTATCAGCCCTCTATTCATATACAGAGAAAGAGTGACCTCATCATTGCTAACCAATGACAGTGTAATCTGTCTGCATAATCCCTTTTTCCACTTTACAAGAATACTTATTGCCAAAAGTTTGTTTTTCTTGTGTCAGATCTTTATATTAACATTGTTGTGTCAGATCTTTACAATAACAAAAGATTTTCTTTTATTTATTTATTTTTATACTGAATTAGGCCTGCCAACAGCTTTTAGATGCAGTAAAACATTGTCCTATAGGCATGTACATTTATGTATGTTTGGAGGCAATTTCATTTTCAGACTAGTAAAGCCATTAAGTTTACTATTCGTCATTTACACTAGCCTTTTCAAAATAAAAGTAATGCTTAACAAAAGCAAGCAGAACAAGTCTCAAATAAAACGTGCATCCTTCCAAAAGTCATGTTTCATATTTCCTGCCTTCCCCATATCTGCAAATCCTTTTAGCTAGTGAAACTTCAGAAAACAATCTTAGATGGCATGTGGTGCTCTTCTAGTCCAAGTGTTGAAGAATGAGGGTAACAGTTTGCAAATGTGAAGAAGTAACATGTTAAAGATTTCTAAATGTTAGGACAGAATGATTTCATCCAACCTGCTGTTTTATCCACATATATAAAAACAAGATCATTGGGTCTTCAGTAAATTATAAGATTTTACCCAGGGAAAAATACTCAGATTTCTTATTTAGAACAATAGTGCATTCTGCAGTCTAGAAAATTTGGTATAAGCATATACCAGCAAGTTTCTTCATAATGTTAAACATCCCTGCTGCAATTACTGTTCAGCCTTAAGTGGTTTAAAAGAGATGGGTCATTAGTGACTTCCAATTTATGGTTTAAAGAAGATATATCCTAGATGAGGGAGGTTGTTATAATGGTTAAGGTGTTTACCTTACAGACACAAGTGCAGGGTTTGATTCTCACTTGGAATAATTTGCTAGGTTGGAAAAAATGGCCCACAAGGGCAATTAGCCTAGTACTAAACTATAAATCTAGAGATATACAGAACTGGTATCACAATTCCTGCTCATGGTTGAAGAGATTAAGATGTTTGATATGCATCTTTTTATAAGAGATGAACTTAACGATATCATTTTAATCCAGATTTCTGAAGGGACACATATGCTTTAAGAACTACCTTATCATAAAAGCAAAATAAGTAAACAGGAGGCAACATAGATTATTTAACATTGAAATTCATCTATAATGAACTAGTATACCGTGATTTTAAGTGATGATATGAATTTAAAATGGTCTAGATTTTTGAAACCAACAACAAAAAAGTGCTGCAAGCCAAGGAAAACTGTAGAAACCGCAAATCCTCTTCAAAAAAGCTTTTAATACAGAACCAAACTCCACAGACCGTTCACATTAACGCAGTTACACAAAACAATTTACTAGCATTTTCATCCAATCCACTTGGACTTCATCAGACAATATACTACCATTTAATTAATCTATATATACTAATTAACAAACCCACTGACCAATAAATATTTCGTGAAACATTTGAATTAAACCAATGAACAGCAAGCCTCATTAATATTAAAATAATGAATATTATGCTTGTATTCATTACCTAAAAATGAAACTAATACTCATAAAAGTGCATGTGCATATACATATAAGACATATACATTATTAAAAACTATTAATCATATAAAATACAGTGCTTATATTAATAAACTTAATTCATATTTACATTTTGAAAGTGCTCATCCCCTACACTGCAAGCGTAACATAGTTAAAGGGCAGTTTGTGAGGGGATCAAGGATGACTACCCTGGATGAAGATTTTTTTGCTGAGTGTGATACATTGAAGAAGATGTTTATTGAAAGAGGATACCCAGAAACCTTTGTAAACAACATTAGAAGGGAAGTAGAAATAGGTAGGGCAGATAGATTCAAACCAATTATGGGTAGGAGTGAATTCAAAACAATACGAGAAGAAGCTAAGGATAAGGTGACTGAGGAAAATCAGTACCATAGGAATCTCATAATTGAATACAATATACAAAACATGGGAATAGGAAATATTCTAAACAAAGAATGGGATAAATTTGCTGCCTTAACAGATATAGAAGAAATTAATAGTTTTAAGCCTAAGATTATTTTTAGAAACTCCAGAAGTATAAAAAACATGTTGGAAAAGAATAAAAAAGACATGGACTATAGGAAGAATGATATAAAAAAAGTAGGAACGTTCAAATGTGGCCGGTGCAATCAATGTACTTATATTAGTAATAAGAGTGAGATACCCATAGTTAGTAGAAATATTTCGATTAAGAGTAAAGGTAAATATAGCTGTGATACAAAAGGGGTGGTTTATCTGGCAACTTGTGATAAGTGTCCGTCATATTACGTGGGAAAAACAGAAAGAGAGTTAAAGAAAAGAATTTATGAACACGTATATGATATTCAAAAAGGAAAAGAAGCAAGTGCTTTATTCAAGCATAGTAAAGAATGCAGAGGATGTAGATTTCATTTCTTCGTGTTACAACAGGTTGAAAAGGATGTAAGGGTTGGTATTTGGGAAGAGATCTTGGAGAGTAAGGAATTGTGGTGGCAGGTGTACCTGGAGGCTAGTAAAAAAACAGGGTTAAACGATTATTTGAGTATATCTTCCTTATTAAAAATAAGGGCTAATAAAATTTAATTGTTTTTAAACAACATGGGATGTTAAGACAAGTTTATATTAATTGAAGTATTCAATATGTTTTCTATTTAATCATTTTTTTACATAAGTATTTTATAAGTAAATAGTATTTAGAGAGGTTTTAGTAACTTTGCTTAAAGTATAAGTGACTTTCTTTGTCGTGGAATTTTGTATGTAATTTTGATTCACGACAGCAGAGGGAGCAATTACGTTAAAGAAAGGAATGTTTTGAATTGTATTAGCACAAGCACTTTATACGAAATAGTTTGTATAACAAATATTTAATCAAATAGTATTAATATAAGCACTTTATTTTATATGATTAATAGTTTTTAATAATGTATATGTCTTATATGTATATGCACATGCACTTTTATGAGTATTAGTTTCATTTTTAGGTAATGAATACAAGCATAATATTCATTATTTTAATATTAATGAGGCTTGCTGTTCATTGGTTTAATTCAAATGTTTCACGAAATATTTATTGGTCAGTGGGTTTGTTAATTAGTATATATAGATTAATTAAATGGTAGTATATTGTCTGATGAAGTCCAAGTGGATTGGATGAAAACGCTAGTAAATTGTTTTGTGTAACTGCGTTAATGTGAACGGTCTGTGGAGTTTGGTTCTGTATTAAAAGCTTTTTTGAAGAGGATTTGCGGTTTCTACAGTTTTCCTTGGCTTGCAGCACTTTTTTGTTGTTTGTTGGTTAACTTTCAAGTGCTTCCAGTGGTTTTTCGTTACTAGATTTTTGAAAGCCATTTTTTGAATAGCTGAATGGACTCAACTTTTAAAACTGGTTTATTGTAACCAGTTACCCCTGCAATTATTGTTCACTTGGATTAAATTAATTCAGTTTAGAAGACTGATCTGTGGCATGATGGGCATGATGTCTGTATGTGCATTAGAGGAGTGTAGAATTTTCTCCTGCCTGGCTTACTTTTGATTTATTTTGCCTAGCTGTTAGAACAGAGAGTTAAAAGTATGGGTTGGTCACAATCTGCCTTCAGTAGTCAAGAGTTTGACTCCTTCATTCACCATTTACTGATTTTGAGATTTTGAACAAGTCACTTAACCAGACAGAGCTCTGTAGTAATATGGAAATTGGTGTTGGGTCCTCAACAATCTCCAGTTGCCTAATGAATAAGGAAATGGTCTTCTGCACAGAGGACTGTGTGTTCAAACCCACCTAAGATTGCATATTTTTTCTGGCCATTAATGCAAAGGATTAAGATTATGATCTCTTAAAATGATTCCTGAATTCTAGAATTTGATACTCTTCACCTTGTGTACCCTGCTGTGTGACTCTGAGTAACCACTGAATCAGACAGTCCTCTCTGGCAGCTTGGAAATTAGGCTAGGTTCTCCTGGTCTTCTGATCAACATATCTGGTTATAACCTGTGAAACTGTGAACCTGTGAATATCTGCAATGGAAGTGACTTACTAAATGCAGATAACTTTCACATGGTCTATCAATCTGTCTATATTCAAAAGCCATGGGCAATAACTGTGGACAAAGCTCATTTTGTAGTTAAAATTACATTGCTAAGACTAGAAAGAGCTGCATTTTGGTTGCTCATAATTACTCATTTTAGTTTTGATATGTCTAACACATACTATTTGTGGATTCATTCTGTAATTTAAATATTTGTAGGAGTTATATTTGAACATTGGAAAACCCCAAACATTGAGCTTGACAAATGCATGATATGTTAGTATAACAAAATAAATGTGGTTTCTTCCCTTAAAAGGGTAGACAAAAATAATTTAACAAGTTCTGATATACATATTATCCCACTGTTTACATAATCTGAACAATGTATCACTTCAGCACATTGATTTATTATTTAGTTATTTTTTTCCTATTTTTTCAATTTTCTGTTTCAGATGTTTGTTACACTGATTTCTTATTGCCTTTCTGGATTTATTTTTTTTTTTGTCAGTCTTGAAGAAAGTTTAGTATTGTCTTAAAATAAGATTGCAGGCAAAACAGACCCAGTAAAGACATTAAAGATTTTTTGTCGTATTTGGAGTTCAAAATTGCTAAAGTGATATTTTTATACTCTGCTTGAATATGTAACGTTTGCAGCATGTTGCTAATATTGTAAATGATCTTAATGCAAACAGCTGAATCAACTTAGTCTTCATTAGTTATAAATGCATAAATTACTTTATGCTTGTATGGGATATTGACATCTGTAGGTAATAAAAGAAAATAACTACTTTGGATGCGAACTGTTACTGAACCAGCATGTGCATCCTTCACTCCAGCAAAAATGTTAGTAAAATATATATTATACCATGACCCCCCCCATTAATATTCCAAAACGTGCACGCTGATTGGTCAGCGTGCATGTTGTAAATCGACTTATACTAATGGAAAAAGGTCAGGTCGCCCGGACTTTTTCCATCAGTATAAGTCTTTTTTAAAACACTGTCTCGCTATGTTAAAGGAGTTTAACATAGCGACACAAGTTTAAAAAAAGCAACGGAGATCTCTGTTGCTTTTTTTAAAGCTGTCTTGCTATGTTAAACTCCTTTAACATAGCAACAGAGTGTGTAAAAAGCAACGGAGATCTTGCTTTCTCCATTGCTTTTTTTTTTTAAACCTGTCTCGCTATGTTAAATGGGCAGCAAGGTGGCATTATACAATTCCATTATTTAAGAAAAGTAATTATTTTTTTTTTAAATAATGTCATTGTATAATAGCAATAACCCACTTCTGGGTGTGGGTAATGCTGGATTTACCCATGGTTGGCTTTGTTTGGTCCCAAGGGCGAAGTCCTCGGGACCAAACCACGCCAACCGTGGGTAAATCCAGCATTACCCACACCCAGGTGTGGGTTATTGCTATAATACTATCTTATATGTAGAGTATATGCCTGCACGTAGAAAATCAAGCTCAGTATATTCATGAAATAACACTTCATATGTAGCTTGGTACAGAATGAGAACAGAAACTTGTGAGAATGTAGGAAGGTTAAAGTCTCATTATACGACTGCATATCATACTGACAGCTTGGCAGAAAATATTTGGCACTTACCACTGCATAAAGAAATGACTGAACATAAGATCTGTTAGATAAAAATATCAGTTCTGTTTTGTCAGAAATAAATGTCCAAAGGGCATAGTCCTGTGTCTAGACAAAATGCAAGTTTTGAAGTCAAAGCAGAAGCTAACTCTGCAGAAAAGCCCAAGTGTTTGAAAAGTTCAGCATTTATGAGTCACAACTCATGAATATAGAAGAAAAATATGTGTGACAAGCAGAAACTAGTTCAAAAGGGTGTTTTTAAAGGCTGATAAAAAATACAAGTATGGTAATGAAGCCATTGAAGTGAAACATGTAAAAATGAGTGCAGAGCCTTTGAAATGACAAATAAAAAAAGTAAGTAAGACAGAGAATATGAAAATGTTATTTTCAAAAACTGAAGTTGCAGGAGCCATCAGACTGTTATTAATGTAAAGTCTGGCTGCATATCTCATAAAACATTCAAGCAAAAGAAGAACATTACTGATGAAAAGTACAGATGTTTATTGATATACCACAAAACATATTTGCTAAGTCACAAAAGCCTGGTTCTACTGATGAAAAGTACTGATGTTTGCTGATATCCCACAAAACATACTTGCAAAACCACAAAAGCCTGGTTCTACTGATGAAAAGTATGGGTGTTTATTGAAATACCACAAAACATACTTGCAAAGCCACAAAAGCCTGGTGCTACTAATGAAAAGTATGGATGGTTATTGATATACCACAAAACATACTTGCCTGGTTCAAAGCAATGGAGCTAATGCAGACATAGGTGTTTCATTATACCTTTCAACATCTTTTCCCAAGAAATCTGGACAAGGTCCAACATAATGGGGGTACAAAGGCCCAAAAATAGGGACAGATTTTAAATATTGCTCTTATGAACTTAGAGAGTTGCTAGAATGACAGGGTATTTGCTACAATGCATTTTCTAAAAGATATGAAGTCTGAAACTCAAATGTATGACATTATTTACTAATTTCATTATACAGATCATCCCAGCAATTTTCCAGAAAAACAAAAAATTTATGAGGAACAGACAGAAATTTTGAGACAAAAATCTGGACATTCTGCAAAAATCTGGACAGTTGAGAGGTAATATGCAAGGCACTGCTGGAATCATCTGTTCTTAAAGAATGTTTGTGATAAAGTGAAATGCACTTTTGTACATAAATCTGAGAAAATGAAACTTTGTAAAAACATGGATTTAACAAATGCAAGCCTTTGGTCTGTGTTTGTGGTTAACTGAATAGAAATAGAAATAGAAATAAGAGTAGAAGTAAAACAGTTTGGAAACAAGTGCCTAAAGACTGGAATCTTCTGATACTAATTCTATGGTTAATGAAATAAAAAAAAAAAAAACAGAAGTAATTACAAAAATGTGGCAAATCCATAATTTACTACTATGGCAGTCTGAAGAAACTATGCTGTGAAGCAATAGAGCTGTGCTAAGACAACAGTTTCAAATATAGAGTCTATAAGCCTAAACCTAGCACACTAGATTTCTGAGAGATCAAAAGAGGTCATTGTGCCCTTCTACTCATCACTCATCAGACCCATCTTAGAGTACAATGCCCCATTTGGGATGTAACTTACAAGACACCTGCAACAGCTGGAAAGACCACAGAAGTGCCTCAGCAAGAGGATCAATGGCCTCAGACAGATGCCCTATGCAGCTCGACTGAAGAAATTCCAGTTGTACTCCATTGCATACCTTCTACTCAGAGGTGATCTCTGCCTGACTGACATACAAGGCCATGTCCAACCCAGAATTGATGGACATGCTCCACCTAAAGAAAATCTTATTCCCTCGAGCCACATGCTCTAAGGATCTAAACCTCACCACAACAATAAATAGGATGTGCTGGAGGTATAGATTCCTGTCCTAGAGACTTCCCATGCATTGGAACAAGATCCCAATCTACATTAGGCAGAGCTCCTCTCTAACACTCTTCAAAAGAAACCTTGACGAGTGGATGGGAAACAAAAAGTTTACCTCGGGGATCACTTCAGTGGCTCTGCTGGACAGAGGCACAGGGAGCTAATCTAAGGGGGCAGTGAAAGCCAACACATTCTGGCTAGGCTTATAAATGCCTTCAGGCAGATAGCCCAGTACCCACCTATGAGCCTATGAACACAGACAAAGTCCTACAATGGTTTGAAGTCACTTGAAGACATGAGTTTTAATAGCATTAGTAGATGTAGCGCAAAAGACAAAACTGATAATGAATCTGGGAAACTTAAAACTCTGAATCTTTTTTAAAATGCCATGCAAAAAATAATAATTAGCAATGCACTCTATAATCATTCTGCCTAACAGAATGGTTATATTGAATTTATGTTTCAAGTTTTTAATAAAGTGGAACTGTCTATCTGAGGAGGTGACATGAACACGTGACCAAATAAAAAAGCAGGTTTGATACCACATACAAGCAGACTGCCGTGCTGATATAAATGATAATATGAGCATTAAGGTCACACTAAAAAATAATATGGGAATTCAGTGAAGCTTATGCAATTTTTTTTTTTTGGTTTACACATCATGGCATGATGCGTACAGTAGCTCGGACAATTTTAGATTCAGTAAGAGTCACTTAGTGACTCGCAAGCACAAGCAAACAAGGAAAGTTCCATGGAATGCAAATGACCTCATAAGCAGTTGAATCATAAGCAAATGACCCAGGTGGAGTGATGCAACAAGCAGAAAGGCATCCATGTAGACTCCATGTCAGTGTCCATAGTACACATGTATTTTTTCCATGTACAGCAGTCTACAAGGACAGAAGGGGATGTAAAAGTCCACAAATATTGACATAACCCCCCAGAAAATGTTAAATCACAGACATATATGTGCAAAAGGTACATTCTGGATGTCTGAAAAAGGAAGGGAATATGTAAATAATAATCTTTTTTTAATAATTTCAGTATATTTGCAGTATGAGCCACAGTGAGCAAACATGTTTAAAAGAAAAAAATGACATTTCAAATATGGTTTTCACAGATATAAAATATACTATAGGACCTTGTGTTGGGTCCATACAATGGTGCATATGTGCTGTCAGCAACCTCACACAGCTATGAACCATTAAGTATCTAGGCTGTCAGCATGGATATGCATGCAAATGAGGTGGATATCTTGAATTGCAAAAGGAGCAACCATGTCTGCATATCTCCTTACTGTAGGCTCCTACATGATGTTGATATTCCCAGAGGATGTGAATGATATCGAGGGAGAGTGTCTTATTATTTTAGGATTTTTTTGTTCCCAGCCGCGCATGTTTGTGAGGCATGTCACTTAGCTGAGCATGTTTGTGCAGATAGATTAGCCATGTGACAGTGATGACATAGGCAGAAATCAATTAAAACCAGATATCTTCAATAAATATTTTTGACTTTTGGTTTTTGTCATAATTAGCCAATTCCACTTGGTGGATCTAAAGCAGAACTGTATAAAATATGCATACACCATATATTCTGATTTTCTGTTAGTACTCTGGGCCATTGGAGTAGAGACGTGGGAATTTTAACTGGAATAATGCTGGGGGCTACTGCAGGTCTGCTACATCTGTGTGTGCTAGATGCTGAAGTCATTGCTGCTGGTGCTGCTGACAATAGGCCTAGGCCGAGAAGGAGAAGAGCATTCAGGCCCACAGTAACCTTCCAGGAGTGACATGAGCTGGAGATTGTAGAGCGCTACAGGGTGGAAAAGAACATATTATAAGAACTCACTGAGCTCTGCCACCCTCAACTCAGAGTCAGAACTAACAGTGGGGGAACCCATCCCAGTGGAGACAAATGTATGTGTAGCCCTTAGGATGCTAGCTACAAGTACTTTTCAAAGACCAGCTGGGGACATGATGGGGGTATCACAGGCATCTGCATCCAGGATACTCCACCACTTCCTGGATGCTATGCTTCCACATGCCAGTGAGCATATTTATTTTCACCTTACCTCTGAGGTGAAGGCCAGAAATATGCAACACTAACACTTCTACCATGTAGCACACTATCCTGAAGTACTGGGTGCCATAGATTGCACTCATGTACACATCAAGACAACACCTGGTGAGCAGGGTACAATCTACATTAACAGCAAGGTGTACCACTCCATCAACAGCCAGGTTGTGTGCAATGTCCATGGGATTATCCTGAATGTGTGCGCTGGCAACCCTGGCAGTTATCATGACTCCCGTATCTGGTACACATCACAGCTGTACCAGATGTTTGCTAGGGGGAATATCCCACAGGGCCATTTACTGGGGGATGCTGGCTGCGCCCTTGAACAGTGGATGATGACATCCATCTGAAATGCACATTCACCCATGGAAGAATGCCATAATGCGGCACATGCACAAATTACGAACATCATAGATCATGTGCTTGGGCTTCTGAAGTCATGGTTCCAGTGCTTCAGTATATCTGGTGGAGCCCTGCAATATACTCCAGCCACATGTGCACAGACATTCACAATATGTGCTATGCTACACAATATGATCCTGTGGAAACAGCTGCAGTAGGATCAGCAAGAGGAAGGGATACTCCAGGGAGGAGGAACCCCCTGCTGATGTCCCTGTAGGCAGACATAGGAGTGCCTAGTTTGCCCTGGCTTTGACTAAGAGACAACACATAGCACATTCAGTGACAACCTAGGGACCTAGGGACTAACACCTTACTCCTACTCCCATACAGATATTAAAATTGATGCCAGGCAACTCACACATCCTGTATCTATCCATGTATTGGCTGTGTATTGCTTGCATCAGACAGAGGCATCCCGAACTACAGCTGTATCAACTGTTGTATTTGCAGTGTAAATCCATAACCTATACAATAGTCTACTGGATTATTATGATATGCCAGTGCATATATAGACCAGGTACATTATGCAACTAACTACACTGAGCTAGTTGGACAGAAATTACATTCAGTTCAAACTACAGATTCCTATTCAGCTAGCATGTTTCCATTTCTATTCAGTAGGCCTCATGCATGGAATATGCATGCAGTCTTACTGCAAAAGATTACTGGTACATCATAGAATGGAGACGTTAGACAGCCGGGTTAAATGATAGTCAGACTGTTGTGTATCCCAGAGGAGCATGTGGTGCTGTTCCCCCATCCCCAACACAGCAGTGTTCCCTTGTAACTGCTTTAACAGCAACGCATCGATGGTAAATTAGCATTTCACTCAGTCTCAGGACAGTACTAAGGAAATTGATCATACACTGTATATAATGGTGGAATAACTAATGTACTTATTTATGAAGGTGATTATGTGATAAATTACCCCTGTCTCTTAAGCAGCTTCTGAGGCTTAAAGGACTAAGGCAATCACCTTGTGTCATAGCATTCATGGTTCTTATCTAGAAGTATCCACTTGTTTTGAATGTAGGGTATCAATAATTTGTGTCCCACAGACTGTCAGTCTGTGCATGCTGTACAGTTTTAACTGCTGCCACATATTAATTACATAAGATGACTTTATAAAATCTTAACCAATGTGAGTGAAGTGCATCAGTGCAGAAACAGGGACAGATGTCATATTGTGTAATACACAAAATCCTGGACTGAAGTACAATTAGGTGTGGGCTGCGGTAAATTTATAACTAGCCAAAACTCCCACTGGGCATGCTCCTACACTTAATTAAGCTGTGCTCCTCGCACAAAATGACTTTTATATTTTATATATATATATATATATATATATATATATATATATATATATATATATATATATATATATATATATGTATAGGATCCATACTAATGCACGAATGGCAGTTTCACCGAAAGTGAAACCGCCGATCATACATTTGCGAAAGTGCTTTTCACTGAAAAAGCACTTTTGCAAATGTTATGATAAGATATACAGAAAATCAGGGGGGAATGGCTGTTGCTGATATCATAGTATATTGGGGATGAAGGAATATTCCCTTTCCCCCACTGTAGTGCGATCTCGGAGTGAGAATATAAAAGTAGGGGGGTGTGGGGGGTGCAGGGGGGGCTTTTCCTCCTGCATAAATGTTAGTTATGTGTTTTTTTTTTTTTTTTGGTGTTTATTTTGGGGACTTTAGCACAAGCGTTTTTTCGGTTAAAAGTGCTTTCGCTAAAGTGTTGTGTAATGTATAATGTTGTGAACTCACGCATTATCAGGGCAAATTGTTTTTGGCCACAGGCTTGCCCATCCAAATGCAAACAGACACATATGGGAAAAATGGCTTCTGTTGCCACATAGCTAGGATAAAAAGCAATTGCCTGACTGCTAGGCTACTAGATGCAGATGACAGTAAGAAGCAATGTCACTCTGCAGGCCAGACACACTGTTCAACACAGACCTTGTGTATGTCCTCTACAAGTAGTTCGCCTGCAGTCATTTAAAAAGCAGACTTAAGCGGTAGTGCACATGTTAAGTACTGTAATCTGCAGTGTGTAACACTAGATAGGTAGGGGTTCTAATCTCATTCCAACCCACCTGGTGTGTTTGTGTTTATGTGTGTATGTGCATCCCGCTAGAAAACAGATGTGGCTCTCCCACTGACTTCCAAACTGCAATGGATCAATAGATATGCACTTTTTGGCCCTGTCAGTTGACGCAGACCTCCAGATTCCTGTCTTATACAAGGCCTGCAGATGTCATCTACCATAAGACTACAAGCAACCACCTTAATGTCAGACTTAAGCCACAACATGTGCGTTAAGTACTGTGATCAGAAGTGTGTAAGACTAGACAGGTAGGGATTCTAATCTCACTCCATCCCACTTAGTGTGTATATACATTTCCCTACAAAACAAATATGATTACTACACTGACTTAGAAATACGCAGGGTTTTTCACTATTTTGGCTGTAACAGGAGATGCAAGACTTAAAATTCCTGTCCTCCACAAGGCATGCTTATTTCATCTAGTATAAGAGTACCTAAAGACATGTTAATGTCAGACTTGAGGCATGACCCCGTGTGTTATGTACTGTAATTTGTAGTGTGTAAGACTGGATAGGTAGACACAGACTAAAGTCACAGTAATTTCAGTTGATCCCCATAGGACATATGCCGAACACTTGTAAGGAAACTTTGTGGTCTCTGCAATTGCCACTGGTGCTTGGAAACATGCATAACTAAATGGCCATTGTACTCACTAATTGGCCTGATGTGGGAATAGTACATGGAGGTTATAATTACTTCTTTTTGGGTGACAGTGCCCTCAGTTATGACATGATCAAGATATAATGCCCTTCTTACCACTGTGGAGACATGGTGATTTAAGGTAAGGGAGGTGTAATCCTGTGTCCCCAGGTCTCTCACCCTGAGTATGTACTTGAGCTGTTGCTATTGGTGTGCTACATATCAGGGACATTGCTGCTACTGAAAGGAATGATACTACATATATTTTCATGGAGTTTAATGCCATGATTGTGTCAACAATTATTTAGTCATGTATGACCCTCTTGTAGGATGTTGACATAATTGGAGAGTCTATGACTGCTCCCAGTTTGTAGGCATCAACAAACCTTGTCAGCCAGAGACATTCACTTTGTGTTTGTATGTTGTATAAATGGATTCCAAACCTTAGAGGACCAAGGACTGAACCCTGTGGAGCACCAATGGTTGCAGCTCTGTTATTGGAGGTGGATACCCCTATTCTGACTATATGAGTACAATCAGTGGGCCAGTTAGTGATGCCTCTAATGATATTACTGTTGATAGCTATCTGGGTGGGTTTGTTGATGATGCCTGAGTGGGGGATAGTGTGAAGTGACTGGCTAAGTCCAAGTGGTTGTGAGCACAGATGTCACCTCACCCATGTCATTGGTGACTGCTTCATGCATGTCCACCTGGTTTAACAGGCATGATTTCCCTATCACAGATCCAAACAGTGTAAGGTCAAGTGCTTTTAGATTCCCTATATCTTTGTTGATATGCTAAATGATGAGTTGCCCCATGGCCTTAAGTTATAGCTAGACAGGCTAATAGATCAATTGTTCCCGTGGTAGGTAGATAAACCACCTCTGTGCAATGGGATAACAGTGGCCAATTTCCAGTCAGCTGGGATGCAGCTGGTGGTTAATATATGATTGCAGTTTCCAGTGATGTTGGTAATCCATGCTGGATACCATGTAGGGTGCAACCTGGGATGTTAGCAGGTGCAATACATGCTGTGTTTGTCACCTTACAGAGGCCATTTAGCACCTGATCTTTAGAGATACAAGGTATGGGACAGGTTGTAGAGATGCCATGGTGTATATGTGGTGGGGACAGGGGAGTGCAGTTGTGCTGTCACAGAGTCTGTTGGCCAACAGGATAGCTATGTGTACAGGCACATTATATGTGGTATCATTGTGTACAAGTGTATCAACAATGTGGACCTTTCCTTTTGCATTACACATGTAACTACACAATGCCTTGTGGTTGTCCTTTGTGGAGGAGGCTAATTTAGCACCATACTTTGTTTTAAAGGACTTCACAACAACATCTATTTGCTGGTTTAGGCTGAGGAGGGAGTGTCACCATTTTAGGGGGGGGGCATCCTCTCTCCTAATGTGAGACACCAATGCCTACCACTTATTGTAAAGCCTGCTAATGGCAGTTGCCCAACAGGCAGGTTTGCTGTGCTATAAGGAGCTTGTTGTGCCCCTGTCAGGTACAGGCAAGTCAATCTAGTTGAACATGTGCTTATGTAAAGCATTCGTGTAGAGCTTGGCATAGTTGCCTGCTCCATCTGAGGGGGATGGTGCAGTCAACCTATTTATACCATCCCATAATAGGTTATAATCTGTTGAGCTTTATTACTTTATAAGTGCAGGGGGGTGTCAGGTCAGATACTTACTTTGAATGAGACCAATTTGTGGTCAGATCTCACCAAGGAGGACCTCACAGTGCAGGATGTACAGTGGTCACCCATACTGGTAAGCACCCGATCCATTATGTTGTTTCCCCCTGTGTGGATGTCAACCCACTGGTTCAGGGCATTGTAGTTAAGGAAGTCGATTAACCTCTGGGCAAGTGAGTTTGAGCATGAGTAATCTAGACAGCTGGAGGGTTGTTAAAGTCAACCAAAACCATCTTGTTTTGATGTGTCTTGATAGATTCAAGTAGATCCATTTAAGCATAGAGGTTGTCCTGATTTATGGAGTTGCTCCTGTAGCTGCAATGGCTTCATTAGGTACTCAACAAGCAGTCAATAGCACCTGAAGTTTCTCCAGTGAATCATACTGTCTAACCAATTTGGATGTGTAGTTATCCTTAATGAATATGGATGCACCACCTTCATGACTTTGTACACTTTAGGTTTGAGGTATGAACATGTGGAAGGAGGTGTAGCCTGTTATGGCTGTGGTGCTCTCTATAGCCTTGACCCAGGTGTCAGTGACTGTACAAATGTCTGCATCTTCCAAGATGGGGACAGCTTCCACTGAGTGGAGTTTAGTGGTGACATTCCTAGCATTTAGCGGCATAACCATGATGTTGTTTGTAGATGGGGTTTTGTCACTGGAAAGTGATTTCTTGCAACACCCCCCTAAAAGGCAATCTATAGGGGGTGGCAACAACCTTGGCTAGTTGCCAAAATCACAGGGTTGACAGATGAAGATTATCTCTGGCAAAGCATTGAGGTCTGTAGAACAGGTAATCCCAGACTGACATATACTGGATCCCTTTACATTCACACCACACACTACGGCAATTATTGGTGTGAATCATTTTTATTTTGCATTGAGGCATCATCGAAGGTGATGGTAAAAAGCAGATCAAGGCCAAAGGCATGCCTGCTTGTGACCCATAGTCTGTCAGCCCAGTCATGTCTCTGCATACAGTCCAGAGCGGTATGTCTCAAGTCATACACACCGATAGCAACTATGACCTAGTCATAACAGTACCTGATGTTGACAGACTTGAGTGCATGTGTGTTATGGCATATCCTGGCATCTCACAGAAAGCTGACCATGACTTTTCCCCTATGTAGCCTAATGAGAGGCACATCAGTGTGTCTTGTGATATAATCACCTATGAGTAATATGTTTAATTTTGTGTTTTGCCTTAGGTGTTTCACCGGTGACAGTGGTGTATGAGCTAGTATGTGCACTGTGTCCTGCAAAGGTATGATTATGTGTAATGAGCTTGCATTTGGGTTTCTGAGGTGTCTGGTGTTTACTTATGTGTCTGGTAAAGACCTCCACACATGTAGGCATGTGTGATGTAGGTTTGGGTTGGGTAAGATGTGCTCCTTCGAGGCATTTACCTCTCGGCAGTCACAGCCACTGTCATTGGCCTCTGACTGACTAAATTTGCAGAAGATTGCAAATTAGGAGCTGTGTTCGAATCCCACATTGACTCAGCAGTTATCCAGGATGGGCTGATATAGACATTCAGTTGTTGCCAGAGCCATGGACTAACAGTAAATGCCAAGGAATGCACAATACTGTCCCTTGGGAAGTCATCCACCACTGGTATTAACCACACACCTACAAAGGTCGACCAAGTAGTCAGGAACTTACGGGCACATAGACAGTGATACGGGTTGCTAATATTTGGGGATGCAATCTGTTATGCAACCTATAAACAAATGTATGGCATGTAAATCTAAGACAGTCAGTGTTCCACTGCATTCAGCAATCATTGCACCTACCATTGAGTGCAATGCCACCTTTGGTATGTAACTAACCAGGTATATCTGACAAATGTCACATCCACATAGGTTCCACAGTAAACCGATACACAATGTACATAACATGTCCTATGCAGACTGCATCAGGCTCGTAACTGTGTATAATGTCTCCGACATGCTTTGGAGGAAGGTGTATGCCTGCCATGCAGGGAGGTGTGAGACCTCACTGTGTACCTCCTGCATATTCAAGAAAGGACTAGCAGAAAAATTACTTCACTTACACACCTACACCTTGACTGTGGTATAAACAGGACATGCTGGACAGAAAGGTATGTAGCTCAAACACTACATCCAGTATGTAACATGCTCCCAATGCATGTCAAGCACAGTTCTGCCCTAATGCAAATCATGTGCAAGTTACATGACAGGATGGTGAGTACAACAATTATAACTGCTTTAGGACAAATGTCTGTAATGGATACGGGGAAACTGCGGATGGTTCACCTTGCATGCTCCAACTTGTCCCTGTGTCAGCTCCCAAAACCCTGCTTACACATATCAAAGGTAACAGCCCCTGCCAGAGTTTAGGGATGCATGGCTAGGATGAAAGACACCCTTGTTTTTGTTAGCCTATTATACACATATGACCACATATATCCACCAGACCATCCCAAATGCTAAGCTTATTCAAATTGCAGATGACTCTACAATCATCTGTTCTGACACCTCCATTCCCACTCTCTTAAAATTAATCCAGGATGCCTTCACCTCCACTGAACGTTGGATGTTAGATAACCACTTGGCACTAAATGCTTCAAAAACTAAAGTTATGTTCTTTATTCCTTCTAAAAATACCACCATAGATAAAAACTCTTTCTCCATTACTAGCCATTACAATACCCCTCTCGAGTTAGTATCCCATGCCAAACTTCTAGGTGTACTCATTGATGAACAGCTTAAGTTTGATGCCCATCTTCTAACAAAAATCAAGAAAACCCACCAGAAACTTGGTATGCTTTACCGCCACAATCACTACCTTACTCCCCCTACAAAGTTTGTTCTCTCTACCACAGACCTCATTCCCTCCCTGCTACATAGCACCCCACTTCTTACAAACCTAAATTCTTCTCTAATGACAAAACTCTTTTTCTGTTATCACAAAATTGCCAAATTTGCTACAGGCTGCAAATCTTCCACCCATCACTGTAATGCCCTTCATAAACTAAGTTGGCTAGAACTGCCCAATCACCTTTCCTACATTCAACTCACTCATGCCCACAAACTTATCTTCAGTCCCTCTCTCTGTCCCTCCTTTACCTCCTCTCTCAAAATGCATCTGCCTGATAGACCTCTTAGATCCACTAACCAGAATCTGATTGAACTGCACAAGCCTACCCATCCACCAGGCAAACATCTACTCTCTTTTTCTCTAGCATGCCTCTAGAACTCCCTACCATCTCTTATTTGTACCACCCATAACCACTCTGTCTTTAAGACCTTGCTTCACTCTCATCTTATATCCCCCTGGGAATGTTCCTGCTCTTACCTCACATAACTCCCTTAGCATTAGACTCTGCCTCCTCTCATACCTCACTGTAACCTAATATGACATTTAATTCACCTTTCACTCCAGCCCCCAACTCTTTATTCTGCGTCTTCTAATATTCCCTTTTTTTCTTACTTCTGCATTAAACTCCTCTTGCCCTACTTATCCTTCTACTACTCTCATATGATACCTATATGAATTGCCGTTGCTTCTACTGTTAAATCTCCTTTGTATGAACAAATGTATTTGTAAATATTTGTAAATAGATTAATGTTTTTCTTATTTTTTTTTTCTTTTCTTTTAAAATTCCCATTGTATATTGAAATTTTACTACTATGTTCTTTGTGTCTATATTACATAATCAAACTTTTAAAAGTTCGAACGTCATATGGTCGACACCATATGATTGAACTTTTGAAAGTTCGAAAATGTAATAAAAAAAAAAATAAACCAAGAAAAAACCTACCTGAACAGTTTAAGCAAGGTGCAAACCCCCCTGCACCCCACACACCCCACTCTTTAAATATACCAACTCCAAGATCGCACTACAGTGCAGAAAAGGGGAAATCTTCCTATTCTGCACTGTACGGAGAGCTCCGTTAAAACGTTCAAACTTTTAAAAGTTCAATCATATGGTGTTGACCATATGACGTTCAAACTTTTAAGAGTTCGACAACGTGATATACAGACCCTGTTCTTCACCTGTATTACTGTATCATTCAATTGCCTATGATTTTTTTACATTGTATAATGTCTTTTATGGAGCTTTTTTCCCAAGGACTCCATTGAAAATGGGCTCTTCTTGGCCCAGTGGGCTATCCTGGTAAATAAACTGTAAAATAAAATAAATATGAACCCATGGAACCATGCAACTATACTGTTTTACCTTTCTGATGACATTTTTCTTATGTGCTGTCATTCCATACTGTGCTCTGGCATTGATAGGTTTATTGTAGATGTGAATCCATAGGTGTGTCCTACACAGACCCGAAAGTGAAATGTAAACATTGCCATGAAACAGCTTTTATTGTTTGACTACACACCCACTACAACAGCATCTAATGTAACATGCACAACATAATGTGGTTTACACATTACAAATGGCAGTGTGTTCAAACTGTGTGACTGACCGACCAGTGCAAGTAGCATGTCAAAGGCAACAATGGATAAAACATATACATATTAATTCAGATAGTCACCCTGTGCATCAGACACATAGCTTCATTTCCCTGTATCAATGACAGTGATGATGGGATGTGGCTCAGGTATCATCACTTGCACAGGGTGTTGTATGGGGGTGCAGGAGGTTTAGGCTGACCCAATAGGTTGGCAAGCATGCGTGTGAGGCAAAAAGGGGAGCAGGCAAGACGGACAATGTAAATGTGTCTGTAGGTGACCTGAGTGTAACAGTGGTATGTGACTTCCTGCATGTACACAGGCAAGCTCAGTGCTAGCACTACATGAATCTATGTTGGACAGCTTTGAGCCATGCATAGTAGAGTTGACATCATCTCCACTCCTGAACATGAGAACTGGCTCTGCTAGGAATTGCACTGGCATATCCATGCCCAAGGTCAGATGCTGGGCTACTACCTAAGGTTCACTACTGTCTGCTGAGACCGTCCTCAACAGGACCACCCTGCACCATCAACCCATGGCCTTCCACATCTTGGTTTGGACAGTACACTCTCCTCTGGAGAACTGGATGTATTGCCACTATGTGAGCGTGATTGTGCATGGCCACGTGGACTCTAAGTAGATGTAGTTGCTGACATACATCCATGACTCCGATGCTCAACTCCAAACAGATGTTCCATCACAGACAATTTGTGTTCCAAGGCAGATAGTGTGTGGTCTGTCTCAGACCAACGTCTTTCCACTACATCAGTCAACCAATCCAGGGTATCAGCAACACATTGGCGGCAGTCACGGATGTCAGAATGTACTGCATCTATAACTCTGACCATTCATCTGGACTTCCTTTTGGAATGTACCTGTACTTCCATAATGTCCCTAATAATATGCCAATTGAAACATGATGAGATACCTGCAACAGGTGGTGGATGGAAAGCAGGCCTCCTACAAGCACCCCTGTCAATCTACCTGCATGGAACCTTGCCAGCTGTTTGGCTATGGCTTTGACCAGTGTCGACTGACAGTAGCCACACTTCCCTATTCAATGTCCACACCATCTGACTGTCCAATATCTGTGGCCTCAGGGGACTGGGTATGTGTAGGCATACTGACTGTGCACAATGATAATGAGGGTGGATGAGGGATGTAGACCTCTGTGAGAGATTCAGCCCCTGAAACCCCCACCTGTGCCTCACTTTGGCCACCATCATCATCAGAGTCTGAAGAGACACTGACTTCAGGTTGTGAAGCGAACAAGGACCAACCTCCTAGGTCACCTGTGATATAAATAGGAAAGCATCACATTAATACCTGCACTACTATGGCCTGTGTTACTATGTTTCAATATATGTTAAGCTGTATACACTGCTGTCAGTATTACAGATTTGTACAACCCATAATCTAAGATAGTAGGACCTGAGGTTATTAATTTCTAACCCACATTTGTAAATATTTCAGAATAACAGTGCTTTAAACCAGGCTCTCATCAGCAATACATAAACAATTACAGTATAACACTGGTTGTACATCCAAATATCCCCCAATTACAGTATCTGCTATGATAACATGTATGTATGTCAGAATCTCTGCATGAGCTTTAAACTGCAGGTCACCGACTTCCCTCCACCCCATAAAACACCTGACACCCACATAAAACACCATAAATGCTACAGTATTCTGATGCTGATTCAACTAAACATACCTGGACACTCCTCTAGGGTGGAAATGGTGGCACCCACATCCACAATATATGGTGTGATGGAAGCCTGGGATCTGTCCTGTGTTGCAAAGTTTGCCAGGTAATTCCTCAGTGGCTGTCAGAGGTTGTTCCACTGCAGGCTCACCACCAGTGATCTAATGATCCCTGGCCACATCCGCTGCCCTTCTGTGTGCCAAGTGGATCATGTCTGTGGCACGGTGTCACACCTGCTCATATGTGTGATTCTGATGTCCCACAGTTTCTGCATTATGGTCCAGCTCATCCCACAAGACTTGTTTCTGCTGCCTATTTGCACTCCCTCTGGACAGCAGAACCTGGTAGTGTTGTCATAATAACTCGATTATGAGGTTGTTTCCACCTCATTGAAAGATGGGTGACATTTGGCATGCATGTTATCACCTGAAATACAAAACAATGAGGACACATGTCAGAATCATATACATGGGTGTACAGTATGTACAGATAGAGCAATTAAGGAAGGCTATCAGTATTCCCCACTTAATAACACATCTTATATGCAACAATGTGGCAACCATGCAAAGGGTGTGGAGGCAACTAAGACAGTGACAATAGTGAACTACACCTTCTTGTGCCTTGACAGATAGTCACATATGATCAAACATCAAACAGAGGAGTCCACTTGTAGTGTGGCTCATAACAGGAAAGCCCCCTCCCATAAAATATGTCTGTAGTTCAATGCCAGCTATAGCTGTGTAGTATTGTAACTGCCAACAAAGGCAGTATCCAGGAGACCTGTGTCCCTAGTTAACAGAGAGCATTAAACCCTTGCTCTAATCTACATCCTTTGTAGGTGTTACACAGCTGCAGATCAGTGGCATGTCACCAGTACAGTTCTAAGAAAGGCTTACTGATGTAATCCCCAATCCCTATATTAACACATATACATCATGTAGGTTCATAGGTTCATAGGGGTTGGGAGGGTGGCCTAATGGTTAAGTACACAGTACAGGGTTTGAGTCTCACAAGGGATAATTGGCTAGGCTTAAAATGGCTCACAAGGGCAGTTAGCTTAGTACTAATCTATGAAAATAAAATGATTACAAACCTGATGGTGTACAATAATTCTCTTTTGAAAGATACAATTATATATGTGTTGTGGCAACGAGTTCACCATAGAAAGTAACTCTCATACACAGTGGTTTCCCTGGCTAGGAGTGTGCCTTTCTAAGATGGTTGCCATTAGCAGGTTATTGCCTCTAAAACAATCTGTGGTTAAGTAAGGCTAATTGAAGCATACACCGCTGACTTGCAGTGTAATCAGGAAATCCCATGCAACTAGTGAAGGAGATATAAGGCCTCAATGTAGAATCCATACCCTTTCTCATATGATGGGGTAGAAATGCTGGGTAGAAATACTAAGTCAGCACAGTTAGTAGATACGTATTACATACACATGTGTGCTACAGGCTGCAGCAGGCAATAAGCATAATGTGAGAGGCTGCAGAATGTAGGGGACAACAACACTTATGATTAATGGTGTGACCAGTGGAGTCTGATTAAGGGAACCCATCCCACAGGATATTGAGGTATGTGTTTAAGGTAAGTATCCTAACCAAAGGTATCATTAACAGAGGAAAAGACATGTTTGATGTGTCCTTGAACAAGGTAGGGGGTTCATTTACCATTATGTCAACCATTTGGGCAACTGCCAAGTTATGTGTTATGTTATGGTAGTTGTCTCGAATGTGTATGCTGGCAAACCTTGTTGCTAGCACAATTTCCATATGTGTATGTTAGTTGTGCAGCTGTGCTTCTCTGTAATATCAGTAGCAAATGATTGTGTGCTGCAGTCTGATATGACATGGCCTCCTTTGTATTACATAACTTAAACTCCTCTGTGAATGCATAGTAATGCATGACCTGACACTCTATGCACTTTCTAGTGTTGCAATAGGAATATGTCAACTGTGTTCCTATCTGCAGGTCTTTGACTTCCATCATTGAACAGCAGACATTCCATCTGAAATGCATTGGGTGGATAAATAATTGATGACATAGTCATTCATTCCAGAATTCATAATGGTGATGTCCACATACATGTATTGTAAATGCTACACACCACTGGATTTGAACCAAAAAACAGTTTTACCAAAAGTTAATATTTTCAAAGCATTTAGCAGACTGAGCTACTGAGTCACAGTTATGATAGGTGTATTTTTCAACATTGAATTGCACACTTATAGGCTGTTACCTCATTTACATCCATTATTATGTGCATGGCTGTATAGGGATGTATTTCTTCACCACAGTCCCAGTTAAACACCTATTATGCCATTAAGCATTTAGCAGGTGTATTTTTAAATGTTGCAGATAGAAGTGCACAGTTGCCTGTTGTTAGAGACCTCACTTACATCCTTTTTTTCTGTGTCAGGCTTTCTAGTAATGTATTCCTGTACCAGCCTCCAAATTACACTCACATTTTTCCATTACTCTTTAATCAAATTGTGCATGACAAGGTGTGATGTGCAGCCCTGCTTAAATACCCTCAATGACAGTAACTTGCCAATTGGTATGTTTTGCTTAAACCACCTATGTTAATTAACAACTGTATGGCTTGGTGGGTTGATGCACTAGTCTGCATATGCTATGATCCTGGGTTTAAAATAGGGTGCAGGTGTACATTTTGAATGTGATTATTATTTCACACACAAATATCAATATAGCAACATTTAGCTGAGTGCAAAAATCTTTAAAGATATGAAAAATGGGAAGATAGGACAGTGGTGAAATGAGGTGCAAACAGCAGTAAAACATAGTGAAAGGAGGTAGGTATGTGCAGGAAAGATGTAAGAAAGAACCATAGCTATCCATTTCTTGTACAGCAACAACTGTGCACTTTAACATATTTTTTAGATGAATTTGGACTGTCACCCCCAGAGAGAGGGTTGAGGACAACATATGTGCATTGTCAAGCCAATTGGACCGAATTAAGTGTGTCCGGTGGACATGTGTGTGAAATGGAGAGCTATGTATAGGACGATATTTTTTCAGGACAAGTGCCCATTTTTTTTAAGGTTAGAGTGAAATGTTGGGGATGGGACATAGGTACGTGTGGGGGAGGTAAGTTGGGAAGGTGAGAAAGCTTTTGCAGACAGACAAGACAGGAGACAGGGTTGGTGTGTGACACAAGAGGGGGTAGACACCTTGGTTGGGGAGTGTGTTGTGGATTCCTGGTCCCATGGACATCAGGCACTGTAGCAGTGTGACTCACATCCTCACCCATGTGACTGTCAGCACTGTACCACCTATGGGACTGTCAGCACCATACTTTCACTGCTCCTGTGGAGGCAGTCACTGATAACAGTGCCTGGGGTGAGGCATCCTCACCAGGATGGACAGCATGCTATCCATCCAGAGTAGGCATGCACTGAAGGTTTGGCAAAGCAGCCCATGCACCATGCCTGGCAGTTCCTCGTCAGTGGTATAGTCTCTTATATGTAAAGCCATAGAAAGAATTATCATGGAGATGATCACTAGAGATATAATAAATCTCCAGGCACTGGACCTGACTCAATTTGGTTTTGCCAAGGGCAGACCATGCCTACTCAACCTGGTGGACTTTTTGAGAATGTCACCAAAGCAATGGATGAGGGCAAAGTAATTCACACTGCCTACCTTGACCTGGCTAAGGCATTTGACACAATACTCCACTCAGGTATGGTTGACAAACTCAAAAGGTTAGGTACAAACCAATATGTCACCCAGTGGATAGCCAACTGGCTCACAAACAAAACCCTGGATGTTAGAATTGGGGAGTCCACCTTTACAAAGAGGCCAGTCACAAGTGGAGTTCCTCAGGGATCAGTCATTGAACTGCTCCTTTTTGGCATTTACTTCTCAGAAGCCAAAGCTAATGTCAGTGGTCTCTGGCTGCCTAAATTTGCAGATGATTGCAAATTAGGAGCTGTCATTGAATCTCACACTGACATAAATGTTCTCCAGGAGGGGCTAACACAGACAAACAACTGGTGTCAGAGACCTTGACTAAAACTAAATGCCAAGAAATGAGGACTTCCTTTGGGAAGTCATTGATCCCTGGTGACTATCATACTGACAACACACCCCTTAGAGTTGATCCAGTAGCCAGGGACTTAGGGACACACATATATAGTAATTTAGCCTTTGATCATCACATGTCTACAGTGGAGAGGAAATCATTCTATGTTGCACAACTTATAAACAAAGGTATATCATATAACTCCAAGGAAGTCATTATTCCACTGTATTTGGCATTCATCAGACCTATCATTGAGTACAATACCCCCTTTGTGATGTACCTAACCAGGCATATCCAACAATTGGAACATCCACAGAGGTTTCTCACTGAAAGAATACAGGACATAAGTAATATGTGCTATGCAGACCGCCTCAAGGTCCTATTCCTGTATTCTGTCTCCTACAGGCTCTTGAAGGGAGAGCTATGCCTGGCATACAGGGCATCATCAGATTCCACTCTGATGGCCCTCCTGCATATCCACAAAACAAACAGCACCAGAATTACCCATTCTAAAGGCTTAAACCTTGCCTGTGATATAAATAGGACCTGCTGGAGAGATATTTATGTATCCCAGAGACTACCCTGTCTATGGAACAGGCTCCCCATCCATGTGAAGCAGAGTTCCTCCCTAACCCAATTCAAGTGCAACTTGGACAATTGGATGGGAAACCAAAAATTCATCCCTGGTTTGGCAACTATGTCTCTAATGGACAGAGGTAACCTGAAAATGGTTCATCTCCCAGGCCCATGCTTACACTTATCAAGGGTATCAGAACTTGTCAGATATTTGTGATGCATGGCTAGGCTTAAAAAGGCCCTTTTGGTCTTTAGTCTAGTAAACACCTAAGAACCTATGAACCTATGAACCCATGAACCTATTACCATTAGCAATCACACTAAGATACTTATGACCAAGGTTTGTATCCTCACCCTACTCATAGCCTGTTCAAATCTTTATTCATGACATACTATATTGTAAATGAGAGCATATAATGATAATTGGAAACATTAACATTGATCTTCTGCAACCTAAGAATCCACAAATGAAAAGTGTCCTTTCTCAGAAAAAAATGTTATAACTCATCTACATACTTATCCAAGCCCAACCCACATAATAATAATAATAATAATAATAATAATAATAATAATAATAATAATAATAATAATAATAATAATAATAACAGTCTTTCAGATTAAGTTATAGCTAATATTTCCACAGAGTCAAAAAAATAAAGGGCTGCATTCCATAAAAAGAGTCAAGGCCTTCTTCCATCTTGCTATCATTATACCGAACAGTAAAATCAAGCATGATCCCCCTGGGATGACATCATCTTGGGGAGTGTGATTCATGCATTTCAGTATCTCACAAGATAGTGGTATTGAACAGAATGGGGTTCGCTATGCCCAGACAAGGTAATGAGATTCACTAACAGTCTATTTTAATTAATCTCTTTACCTATTCTGAGCACATTGCCAAATCTGCGCAATGAATGTGATAGGCCTCATACTCCAGAAGTCCTCTGATGCAGCAGCTCCATCTGTATGTCAATCTTTGCACTGTATGCAAGGTGCCTGCCTGCTGTTCTAAGTTTGAGCTACAAGTACAGCTGCACAGTCATCAGGCCATTCAGTGAAATAGCTCCATCTTTAGGGCAGACAAGTAAAGCCATAATGGTCAGCATGAGGTGAAAACCTCACCTTGGAAGAGGGACAGAGATGAGAGGCCACAAAACACAAAACTACCAGGAAATGCAATCTACTCTTAGCAAAAGAAAAATGTCAAAAGCTGAAAAATGTCTCAGGGAATAAGAACTTAATGGATTAAATAAACCACAGGATCCTGTGAAATATGGAAACATTTTTATTTAGTGATTTCACCTGAAAGAGCCTTTTTAATTTTAAGAAAACAGAGCTACATAAATAAGGTTTCTACCTTACTCCAGACCAAGTGATTTATTAATTTTCCTATTTTTAGCAAGACACTCAAGTGAGATGTTCTCACAGGAGATCAGGAATGGCTTATACTACACACATCCACAAAAGTTTACAGCCCAAAGAATGCCGCCCCCCCCCCCCCAAGTAAATGCCTCACCGCAGATCCACTTGTATGTGGATCTAGTTACTGAAGACAGTCTGGTTTTCCACCAGTCAACATACAGGTGGAGATTCTGACTCTCTGAGAAGCCCTTTTATTTCAATTGGCTTCTCTACTAATACATTGGCAATCCTTACCAATGAACAACAACAAATTATTTCAATCAGTCAAGACCAATTCCCATTTTGGAATGGCGTTACCAGTCCGCATTAGTAAACTTTAATTGGGAACTGGTACACCCCTATATGTTGGACTTGGATATGGAGAAACTGGCTAGTTTGGTGTGTTACTCCATCCCTGCACCCTTTTTGAGTCCAACCTAAAATGTCTTCTCAATAATCTATCAGACACATTCTTTCATTTACATCTGTGAAGACCCTCTAGTGATAGTAAGTATAAGATCCTTCCCAAAGCTGAAACATATATCACTGTATCATTTATCTTATAATTACTGTATCTTGCTTGAGATGTACTGAATGACATAGACTTCTCTCCTTTCTACCAATGTGACATCTCACTTATGCTTTAGACATGTTTAACTCTCTCCTTATACCTATGCTGTACAAGTATTTTCCACTACAGTAGAAATGGCTAAATGGATAGCACTGCCCCTAGATTACATAAAACTTGAAGTTTCTTTCTAAAAGCAGAAGTAAAGTCTGGAAACTATGGAAAGCTACAAAGAACTTTCATCATAAAAATTTCCTCGCCTGCTGAAAAAAGTGCTACAAAATAAAAATCAAAGTAGCAAAGTCATCATACCCAACAACAAAGCTAGCTGTGACAGCATCATGACCTAAAGAGTTTGATGACAAGAAATTCAGTTAGCCAGGAATTTAAAGAACACATTACTACCCCACCAGTCCCCACAGTATCACCTAACAGCAAAACTGATGTAATATCCACCCCTCAAAGTCAAACCCCTTACCCTCCTTACAAAGATTCGCCGTATTTTTCTATTCTGCAACAGATATGTCTTGTTGAATAGTGTGTGTGTGTTGCATCAAGGTCAACATGTGCATATAAATAGCAAGCACGTGCTAGCTTCAGTGCCATTTTGAGAGTACAACCAGAGAGTGAGCATGTATGAGTGTAATAACTAGTTTGTTTATATGTTTATCCAAGTTAAAGTTATTAAGCCTCAATCCTGGTGTGTTTGTATATATTAAAGCTGCTTGAACAGAATCTATGAAGGCTTGCCTATTTTTATTCTGACTGGACGAGTGACATGGTGTCAGAACTGGGATTCCAGACACTGCTTTTCAGAGCTATGAGGTGCAGAGTTAACACTCTAGGTAAACTAAGAGAAATGAACACAAAAAGGGCCAGAAATGAAATAAAGGTAATGAAAATGTGCACAAATTATTTATTTTATAAAAATGATAAAATGCAGCATTAGAAGGGCACAGACCTCATTATTAAAAAACAAGAGGCACAAAAGGTTTATTAATTAAATGAAATGTTTAAAATTAAGATATTTGATAAAATCGTTATCAGAAAAGTACATAAGGATTTCAGAATTATCTCAGAATTGCAAAACGAGTATGTTTAAAGTAAAACAGGCATGTTTAGAGTAAAATGAACACAAGAAATGTATAATGGGCACAGAAAAAGATTAAACGAGCAAAACAAATATAATAAGGGCAAAAAGGGCACATTAACCATAAATAAAGCAAGGCAATTCCATGTGCTTTGGCAAAGTACTGTGTTTTGGCATAACTACTATTTAGCATTGTATTAAGGGCATAACTAGAGTTATTCAGGGTATCTCAAAGTGTGTAAAGTGCTTACAGTGTGTGCTTATTACTGTGCATTTATTCTGAAGAGTTTATTTGTGTGCAAAGTGCAACTATTTCATGAAGTACAGTCCAAATGCAGCCATTTTGAAAAGTTTCTTGTGCTGGGTGTGTTTATTCACAAAGTGCCACCATTACAGAGTGTCTCTTGCACTTTAAAGAGTTATTTAGCAAAGTGCAGCCATTTTGGAAAAGTTTCATTGTGCTGTCTACTGTTTATTCGCAAAGTGCAGTTATTTGAAATGTTTCTTACTCTGAGCTTCTTCTTCCCAGTTTATTTGCAAAGTGCAGTTATTTTGAAATGTTTCTTACAATAAGAGGTGATTTCTTACAGTACAGTTATTTCAAGAGTATTCCGGGGCCCATGAGACTTTTTTCGCAAATTTCAGTTATTCAGAGGCTTGTTGTGCTATTGGGCATAGTTACAAATATTGGCATAGATTTCTGGCATATGTATATGTATGTGTGTTCGTGTATACTTGCAAAAGTCTTCACTGGTATTTGTTAATATGTTAGATGGATTTTGAAAACCATCACCACTTGTATTTGATCAGAATATTGCAGAGAACGGGAGAATATTTGAGCAAGAGTACAATACTTTTATACAAGCAGCTTATTCTGACAAACATGCATGTACCAGGGCATTCACTTTGCTAAACCTAGCTGAGTCAGAGGCCATTGAAACAAAGCATTCATGTGTGTATGCCCCAGCAGTATATGAGGGAGAAGGTGAAAAATGTCATATTGTTGTGCAGGATGAATCAAAGGAAGACACCGATTATTTGAAACGCAAATTCAGGGAAATGTATAACCCTCAGACAGATGCTACATTGGAAAGGCATTTGTTTCACACAAGGGATCAGAGGCCAGGGGAAACTTTTGCAGCTTACATTACTGACCTGAGAAACAAAGCTAAAATGTGTCTGTTGGATGACTTAAAAGATGAGTTGATAAAGGACAGGCTTGTATGTGTTATTAATAGTGCTGCAGTGAAAAGGATTTTGCTTTGTGACGGTGATTTAATGCTGAGCAAAGCTATTGAGATTTGTCAAATCCATAAAGTTACAGAGAGTAACACAAATATGCCTGCCAGTGATAAGAGGATGGTTTCAGCAGGCTCCAGAGCAAATATAGATAGCATACAAGTGGCTAGCAGAAGCAAGCCTAAGCACATGATACTTGCTACTCCTGCAGGCTCCCCAGGTAAAACCCATAGTTTTTCAGCAAGTTCTAAGAAATGGACATGCTCAATGCAGTACAAGGGTGAGTAAGCAAAACCCAAATCTTTATTGTTAAATGTCGCAATTGTGGTGCCAATTATGATTCTAAAAGAGAAAAATGCTTAGCATTTGGTCAGCAATGCCACAAGTGTATGAAGTGGAACCATTTTCAGAAGTTTTTCAAATAAAGTAAACCTCATACAGTTATATAGATGGGTCACTCAAAAAAGCAAGTGGATCATATAGAGAGTTGTAATTCTACGTTCGACGTAGATGGTGTATCAGTAATTGGTGAAAAGGTTGATGCAGTAAATTTGTTGGCAAAGAGTAAAGTGTTTTGTACTGTCCATATCAATGGTAAATCCACCAAGCTTAAAGTGGACACTGGCTCAAAGTGTAATGTTATGTCAGCAGACACATTTGCTAAGGTGAGGACTAGTGATCAACTCAATGTGGCTAGTTGTGCTAAATTTGTTGCTTATGGAGGTGAAGAAATTCAAACTGAAGCCATAGTAGTGCTTTCATGCTATTTGGCTAGGAACGCTTACAACTTGCTATTCTATGTAGTCCAAAGACCTGTGCAGTCATTACTGGCTCTCAGAGACAGCTTGAGAATGACTTTGCTATCCTTTACCAAAGAAGTTCATCATATAAGCACATATCCTAGTTCTAATTTTAGTGAAGCTATTTTCTCAGAGTATGCTGATGTTGTCAATGAAAAGTAGGGCAAACTTCCAGTTGTGTATTCTATGAAGTTAGACCCAGAGGTCAGTCCAGTGGTCAGACCGGCAAGAAAAGTTCCGATAGCTATGCAAGATAAAGTTAAAGCTGAAGTTGGATAAAATGGTACAGCAAGGTATGATTTGTCCAGTGACAGAACCAACTGAATGGGTGCCGTGCATGGTAGCAGCTCACAAAAAAGACAGAGACAAAATCAGAATATGTATTGACCTAAGAGATTTGAACAAAGCAGTAAAGAGACTGCATCATCCAATGAGTACAGTTGAGGAAGTCGCAGCCCTAATACCAAATGCCACTGTTTTTTTTCTGTTTTAGATGCAAAAAGTTCAATTTGGCAAGTAATGCTTGATTGCAAATCCTCATTACTGGCTACTTTCAATACCCCATTTGGCAGATACAGATTCCTCAGGATGCGATTTGAAAAAAATTCTGCAGGTGAAGTCTTTCAGCATGCAATGGAGAAAAGTTTTTCAGGTTATCCTTGTGTCATAATAGTGGATGATTTACTGGTCGGAGGCAATAGTGAAGTAGAGCATGACTTGAAACCTTAAGAGAGTTCTAGACAGAAAATGTGATATGAACTTAAAGCTCAGTCCACTGAAGTGCAAATTCAGACTACCAGAAGTTACATAGGTAGGTCATTTATTTACTAGCATTGGCTTGTGACCAGACCAATCCAAACAAGCAGCCATTCTTGAGATGCCAGCTCCAGATAATGCTCAATCTCTACAACATTTTCTTGGCATGATCAACTATTTAAGTGAGTTTATACCAGACTTTAGTGAGTTGACAGCATCTTTGAGAGAGCTGACACACACAAATGTTATATAGTCTTGAATGGAACAGCACCAAAAAGCATTTGAACACCTTAAGCAAAAAATTGCCACTCCATCTACATTAAGATACTGTGATGTCTAGTAAACCAGTAACCCTTTCATATGATGCTTCATAGTTTGGCCTTGCCACACTTATTCTTCAAGAGGGCAGAGAGGTAGCCTGTGCTTCTAGGTCTCTTACTCAAACTGAAATGCAATATGTTCAAATTGAGAAAAAAACTGCTGGCAATAGTATTTGTATGTTCAAAGTTTCATGATTATATCTATGGTCGACCTATTTAGATTGAAACAGATCATCAACCTCTAGTTAATATTTTAAAGAACTGCATGCATTCAGCTCCAGTGAGATTACAAAGAATGATGTTCAACTTGCAAATTTACAACTTCAAAATGGTCGACACAAAAGGCAAACTTCTTTATCTGTCTGATACCTTATCCAGATCACCCAGAAAAACAATGGAAGAGCTTAATGCAGAGAATTTTGACTTTGATGTCATGGAAGTGTGTAATTTTTCTACCATGAGACTTGATGAGCTGAGAGATCTTACAAAGACTGATCCAGTTTTACAAAAGCTCAACCACTACATCAATGCTGGATGGCCGTCAAAGCAATCTAGTGTACCATCTGAACTGCAAACCTATTTTCCTTATAGAGATGAGATGTTGATTGAAGATGGCATTATTTTCAAAGGTCCTAAAATTGTTGATTTTGCATCATGGTCATCCAGGTTCCGAATCTATCAAAAGAAGGGTGACAGGACTAGTATTTTGGCCTTCACTAGTGAAAGACATTGATAAAGTACTTTCTTCTTGTTCAGTATGCAATATTACTAAACCACATTTGCAAAAAGAACCACTTCAGCTAAGTCAAGTTCTTGAACTAACTTGGTCAACAGCAGCCACTGATATATTCGAGTGGAACAATCAGCATTACTTAGTATTGGTAGACTCTTATTTGAACTGGTTTGAGATTGATTTACTACCTAATGTAACATCCATTGCTGTTATTACCAAGTTGAAACATTATTTCCCAGTCCATGGTAGTCCAGACAAAGTTATTTTTGATAGTGTACCCAATTTACCAGTCAGTTGTTTCAGAAATTTGCAAAAGAATGGGATGTTGTACATGTTACTAGTAGTCCAAAGTATCCACAGTCAAATGAACTAGTTGAACACGCAATACAGAATGCAAAGCAATTGCTGGGGAAATCAAAGTGCGATAATAATACTGATGTCTTTTTTGAATTTACTTAATCTCAAAAACATTGTGATAATATACTTGGCTTGCCTGCTCAGAGACTTCTATCTAGGCAAAATAGAACAACACTGCCTATTAGTTCCAGTTTGTTGTGGCCTAATGCTAAGAATAACAGGGCAATTAGAGCTCAATTTTTCAGAAAGTTTTCTTTCCAGAAGTCCAGCTATGACAAATCGAGCAGATTTATTCATCCATTGAAAGAAGGCGAGACAGTGAGGATACAAACGGCGAAAGGTTTTGACCAGGTTGGTCAAGTAACAGGTATATGTACCAAGCCAAGATCCTACTTCGTAGAATCTGAGGGTGTGGAGTACAGGAGAAATCGCAAACATCTTCCTGTACCAGAATCGATTTTGCAGTATTGTTACTGTGATATAGACTCTAGATCTCAGAGCAATCCAGACAATGTTCCTATTGCAGAACATGTCTTATCTTCTACTTATGTTCCTGATGATGTTCCTGATGTCCCCTTAAGTTGAACATTCAGCAGAGACAGTCGCTGTTGCTAGACCTAGTTCTAATTTCTATGTCACATGATTTGGTCGTATTTCCAGATCTAGTGTGAAATACACAGCAACCTGGACATAATTATCTATATGTATTTAGTTCTGTATAATTGCATAACAAAGAATTATTTGTATCAATTGCATGTCAATCAATGTGGTCAATATTACATGACTCATTTCTCAAAGAGGTGAGGATGTAGAATAGTGTGTGTGTTGTATCTTTAAAAAGCATTTCAAGGTCAGCATGTGCATATAAATAGCAAGTACATGCTAGCTTCTGTGCCATTTTGAGAGTGCAGCCAGAGAGTGAGCATGTATGAGTGGAGTATCTAGTTTGCTTATAAATTTATCTAAGTTAAAGTTATTAAGCCTAAATCCTGATGTGTTTGTACATGATAAAGCTGCTTGAACAGAACCCATTAAGGCTCATCTGTTTTATTCTGACTTCACGAGTAACACCTCTGCACATTAAAAGAACTTCTAGAAAAGCTAGACATGAAAATTAACCATAACAAATATGGTATCACCCCCCCCTTCTTTCTAATCTCATTCCTGCTTATCCATTAGCCTTCTCCCCTGCATACATATCAGCCTCTCCTTGGTCACTAGCATACCCTCCCACCATTTTAAAATGTCCAGATCATTCCCATCCAATAGAAGTCTTCCTTCTCTGCAGCTCAGAATTTTAGGACAATATATTTTTGTATTATTTATGTGTATAATTTTACCAGGAACTATTAATATGAGACATGCAATCAATTTAAATGCACCAAAGTAGAAGTCCAGTATTAATTTCAGATAACAATTCGGCTTTATTCATTAAACTAATATAGTCAAACCTAATACCTAGTCCTGTGGCCTTCTTGGGTATAAACATCTGCATGAATAAAACAAGTATATGTGTTGCACAACTTATTTACTGTAATGAGAAATTACCACCACAATATAAGTGATTAATGGAAAATTGAATTACATTACAGTTATAAGATATTATTTGAATAAATAAACAATGGAAACCTAATAAGTATAGAGTAAATATCACCTACTGCCATAAAAATACAAATAAAAATACATCAGTTTGCAATTTATAATAAATATCTGAGTTTCAATTTTTATACAAAACTTTTGGCTGCAAGGTATCAAGGATAAAAATAATCCATGCTTCATTTTTCTAGTAAAATTTGATATACGTTTGAGCATACCTCTGGAGTATGACCAATGCATAATAAAAGCATGTAAAAGCATAAAATCTTTGGCCGGATTCACAATGGCTTGCACGGAGTCTACGAGTAGAGTAAGACTCCATGCAGCCATCATGTCCGACGAGCGATCCAGGAACAATCTGTAGGGGCGTGTAAGAGAGCTCCTAAAACGTCTCCTACACGGACAGGGCTGGGATATGCAAATGACCTCACTTGCAGCCGGTAAATTTGCGATCCAGGAAGCACAAACCTGTCCAAGTAGGAGATGTGTTAGCTGCAGAAATGTACTCAGTTGACAACTGAGTACCGCTCTGCAAAAAGCACAATGGAGCCTTGTCAGCTCCAAATAAAGTTTGCATATGGTTGAGGAAGCATGCCAATGGCCAAATATATGGCCATTGGAAAGTTTCCGCGATGCAAAATTAAAATAAAATTTTTTTTTCGGCGATTTCCGATGTTTAAGCATAGCGCAGCGCCGCGCAAATGGGGTGCGCTATAAAAATCATCAAATTAGACAATAAAAGCCACAAACGTGGAATTTATGAACATTTTTAAATGACATTGTAAGGGAATAGCAGGCTGAAGACAACATGGCCACCGAGTAGGGGTTGCTAAGGAGAGAAGCCCAGTCTAAGACATGTAACCAAGCATTAGTAGGCAATCCTATGTAAATGAGTGTTAGGATAGTGAATCACACTTTTACATAGCAAATGAGCACAGTCAGTGGAGTGTAGGAGTAGGATATGGGGAGGAACAGAGTAGGAGATAGGTGACATCACAAGGGCGGTATGTATGAAAGTAGTGAAGCTCATTGGAGCACAGTGGCATGTGTTAGCTGTCAGTTAGACATCATGGAAAGAGGTGTGTCAACAGGTAGGCCAGGTAAAGCCAAGAAATGGAAGGTGTATACTGTGGATAACACCAAAGTTTCTTGCTGAGCAGGTATGTGCATGTGTGCGTGCCTGTGAACTCGAGTAAGACAGAGTGCGCGCGTGGAAGCGTGAGTGCGCGCGTATAAGCTGGAGTAAGCATGCATAAGGCTGATGGAAGACCTGCAAGCGTGTTTGCACTGGTGTGCACGCGTTTTAACCTGAATAAGCAAGTTTTAGTCCGTCTAAGCATGTGTGCACGTGTGTGAGCTGCTGTGAGCGTGTATCCGCTTGTATGCGCATCGCTCCCCCGAGGAAACAGAAAGGAAAAAGGAAGCACAACAAATAGTAGGAAGCTACCAGGGAATACTAGTAGAGCTAGCAGGTGCAAACAATCAGAATCAGGCAATTACACAGGCAGAACACTAGCCCAGCCCAGCACTTAAAACTCTGCAAACAACAGTGCAGTTTGTTTCTCTCAAGAGACACTGCAACACTCGAGTAAGCTACTAGAAGTGTAAGCTGAAAAAGCTACACTCAGACAAAAAATGCTAGGGGCTGCCATTGCTGTTATAAGGCGACATATGCAACATGCTGAGGGTGGTGACAATGCAAATGCTGCCAGACAACCCACAGTGAGGAGACGGAGAAGAGTGTACAGGCCCAGGGTCACCTACCAGGGGTTACATGAGCTGGAGATAGTGGAGTGCTATAGAGTGGACAGAGACCTCCTGCAGCAAATTGTTGAGCTGTGCAGGCCATGCCTCACACACAGAACCAACAGAGGGGAACCCATCCCAGTGGAAACCAAGGTATGTGTTGGCCTAAGAATATTAGCAACAGGTACCTTTCAGAGACCAACTGGTGATATGATGGGGATATCACAGGCATCAGCATCCAGGGTACTGCACCAGTTCCTAGATGCCATGTCAGCACATGTCGGTGATCATGTATATTTCCCCAATTCCCATGAGGTATTGGCCAGCAATATGCGTCTCTTCCAGCAAATAACAGAATCCCCTGAGGTAGTGGGTGCAATAGACTGCACACATATATGCAGCAAAGCACCAGCCGGGGAAAAATACTGGACCTGATCATCACCAACATGGGGACTCTATGCCCAAGACCAGAAGTGTATCCCTCACTGGTAAGATCAGACCAGAGAGTAATCTCACTGGATATTCACATCCCAATCCCAGCCCATGGCCAGAAAAACACAGTGAAAATTATTCACTAAAGCAAATGTCACACTCCTCAAAACTGAGGTGGAATCCTTCACAGCCCCTGTGCCTGTGGAAAATATGGCCCAGACATCATAACCCTTTATAAACGCATTCTATGAACACCTTCAAGAATGCATTTATCATGCAATCCCAAATAAAACCAAGACCCAATCCTCCAAAGCCAGGAATCCTGTCCGGTGGACCCCAGCCATAAACAAACCATACAATACAAGGAGGAAGCTACTATATGGTAGATCAAAATCCCAAAAAGGGAAGGCATCTCTAATCAGTATTATTGAAAAACTATGGCCACACATAAGATCGTCTAAGGCCGTCTTTGAGATAAACATTGTACAGGACACCAAGGATAATCACAAGGCATTCTTTACTTATGGTAGGAACCTGTGTGGGAATCCCCAGATATGCTCAGAAGTAGTCCAAAATGACAAACAATACACCAACCCACAGACATTGCCAAAATCTGAGCTGACAGGTTCAGTGCAAACTTTCTCCCCCCTCCCCACCAAAAGAGCAAATATCTATCCCAGCAGACTGCTGGCCCCCTGACATCGCAGATGCTCAGGTAACAGCCAGCCTCTCCAAAGCAAACACACACAGCATCAATGGGACCAGATGGTGTCCTGGGCTGTGTCCAACATGAACCCCAAGAAGAATTGAACACAAACATAAAACCACTGTTCAATCTCAGCCTTACCACAGGATATGTACCCAAAAAGCAGTGTACAGCAACAGTGGTCCCTCTCCACAAAGGTGGTGCCTCAATGAATACTGCAAACTATCGCCCCAGAAGCCTGACTAGCTTGGTCTGCAAAGCTATGGAAAGATCATCATGGACCTCAGAAATAAACATATTGGTGACCTACAGACACTGGATCCTACCCAGTTTGGCTTTGTTAAGGGCAGATCCTGCCTCTTAAACCTGGTTGAGTCATTTTAAACAGTCACCAAGGCCATTGATGAGGGGTAGGTGGTCCACACAGCCTGCCTGGACCTCGCAAAAGCCTTCCATACAGTACCCTACTTGGTCTTCATAGATAAGATCACCAGCTTCAATATAAACCCCTATGTCACTAGATGGGTTGCAAACTGGCTCAAGGACAGAACCCACATGGTCAGAAATGCTGGAGCCATGTCAGACCCCAAACCAGCTACAAGTGGCATCCCACATGGCTCAGTCCTGAGACCTCACTTGTTTGGTATATCTTTCTCAGAGGTACAGGCCAACACAGAAGGACTGTTGGTGAACAAGTTTGCAGATGACTGCAAACTGGGTGCCATAATCGACCCTCCAGCTGACACAAGCATCCTACAAAAGGGCCTCATAGAAACAGACAACTGGTGCCAGAGCCATGTCCTCAAGCTAAACACAAAACAGTATATAGTCCTCCCCTTTATCAAAAACTAAGTGCCCACAAATTACCACATAGGTGGTAACCCATTAAGTATGGAAGAAGTGATAAGGGACCTGGGGACCCAAGCTGATAGCAATCTCTCATTCGATAACCACGTGGCCAAAGTGTTTAGAAAAACATTTCATATAGCCCACCTAATCATGAAGGTATTCACATCTACATCAGGGGAGGTCATCGTGCCTCTTAACTCATCCCCCATCAAGTCCATAATTGAGTACAATGCCCCTTGTGGGATGTACCATATCAGACACCTGCAGCAGCTAGAAAGACCACAAAAGTACCTCACCAGGAGAATCAAAGGGCTCAAACACATGCCATTTGCTGCCCGGTTAAAGAAACTGCAGCTCCACTCAGTGGCATACCGCCTGCCCAGAGGCAATCTGTGTCTGATGTATAAAGCCATGTCCAACCTGGAATCAATGGACATGCTGCACCTCGGAAACTCAGAATCCCATCAAGCTATGTGCTCAAGAGACCTGAACCTCAGGACTGAAATAAATAGGACATGCTGGAGTGACAGATTCATAACCCAGAGGCTCCCCCCACTCTTGAGTAACCCCCACTCCAGGTTAGCCAGAGTCCCTCATTGACTCTCTTCAAGAGGAATCTTGATGAGTGGATGGGAGATTGTAGGTTTACCCTGGGTATCACTTCTATGTCACTGTTAGACAGAGGCACAGTATACTAACCTTGAAAAATGTCATGGCAAACTCCACTTAAAATGTGTGTTGAAAGCCAAACACATGCTGGCTAGGATTATAAATGCCCTAGGGCAGATAGCCTAGTATGAACCTATGAACAGAATCACACACACCAATTAGTACAACTGTGGTCAATGTGGAGTAATGTTTGGCAATGTCCACCCAAGTTGGTGAATACACAGCAATGTTAGTCAAGCCTGGTTTAAGTAGACCATAGCTGAACAAAATGCAACATGCTCATGATTGCCCAACTGGCCCTTACCCAGTCTGGTCTGCTCAGTATGAACATTTAAAGCAGTGAGGGGACTCAAACCCATGATACTGTGCACTATAGTGAAAGTACTGAACCATTACACCATGACAGTACTGCAGTATTGATCCAGTAAGAGAGAATGTTGCCAAGTCTTTGCAAACTATTACATGCAAACCCTGCAGGCACAGCATAATCCCTGTTGAGTTATGACACAAAGGAGTCTGGCAGTAAGAACACAACAATACTTCCAACACACACAGTATAAATGTCAATATTGGTCATGTTCACACACAACCAGAAATGTAGTGGACTCCAGATCACAACATAGGGAAAGGTCACACTGGGCATGCTCACACACTTGGATAAATGAGACATATGTCAGGCAACAAACCATGGAAAGCCTGAACTGGGCATGCTCACACACTTAGGCCATGTCTGAGTATAGCAATCAGTCACACATATCTGGCAGTATGTGTTAAGCCAGGAACCTCCCACGATCCAGCAATCTGCCCTGTGCACACAGTTAAATGACAACAGACACATATATTAATATACTGGAACCCTGTCATGATCAAACATGTTACGCAGATACACAAGTTGATCATAGAAACTGGGAAAGCTACGGCAATAAAGACCTGCAAACAGTAGCAGCAACAAATATTGTGCGTCCCGAACATAAACATAGGTGCAGAGGTCAATACTAGGCTGTCTGCCCTAGGGAATTCATAAGCCTAGGCAGAGTGTATTTGGTGTCCACCTCCCCAGTAGAGTAGCCTACTGTGCCTCTGTAAAGTAGGTCACAGAAGGCACCCTTTAAGGCTAGTTTGCTGTGCCTCTGTCAAGCAGGGACACAGTGGAGATCCCAGGGGTGAAATTGCAATTTCCCATCCATGCGGCTGTATTTCGCTGGAAGGGGGTTGGTGAGGGGCTATGTCTAACTTTAATTGGGATTCAATTCCAGAGTGAGGGGAGCCTCTGGGTAATGAATCTGTCCCTGCAGCATGTCCTATTTATTTTTGTGCTGAGGTTTAAGTCCCTGGAGTGTGAAGCTCTAAGGGTCTTGGATGTTATGAGGGGGAGCATGTCCATTACTTCTGGGTTTGAAATGGCTGCGTACGTCAGGCATAGATCACCTCTGAGTAGGCATTAAGCAACTGAGTAGAGCTGGAGATCCTTTAGTTGAGCTGCATAGGACATCTGTGTGTAGCCCATGATCCTCTTGGAGAGGTACTGTTGTGTTCACTGTAGTTGCCGCAGGTGTTGGGTAAGGTACACCCCAAAAGGGTCATTGTAGTCAAGCATGGGCCTGATGAGTAACTAGTAGAGGGCCACAATGACCTCCCATGATCTACATGCAAATGCCCATGTGATAAGGAGGGCTATATAACGGCCTTTGCAATGACTCTGTCAATGTGATTAGCAAAGGAGAGGTTACGATCTATGTGGCTCTGTGGGATATTGCTCTGTTATGTAGTAGCTTCCTCCTTCTGTTGTACAGCTTATATATGGCTGGGGTCAACCAGACAGGTCTCCTGTTTTGGAGGAGTCATGGTTTTATTTGGGATAGCATGATCAATGCATACCTGCAGGTGCTCATACAATGCATTTGTAAAGGATTCTGCAGATTGGGCTGTATTATCCTCCAGCACGGGGCCTTTGAAGTATTCCACCCCAATCTTCACAAGTGCAAAGTCTGCTTTTGAGAAATTCTTTACAGTGATTTCCTTGGCTGGGGGTGGGGACGGGATATGGATGTCCAGGGAAAGTTGTTTATGGTCTGATCTTAACAATGACGGTTCTACCTCTGGTGTGGAACATAGAGTCCCCATGTTGGTGATGATCAGGCCCAAGATGTATTCCCCCCTGTGGGTGTGGTGACTGGTTGTGCCATAGCACATGGATTCACAAATTGTAGTGGCTGTAGGGTGATGTTGTTGAGGGCCTGAGTAGTATCCCCAGTCAATATTTGTGTACCTGAAGTCAACCACTATAATGGTGTGTGTGAAGACCTGCATATCCTACACTGTTCGCAGGAAAGCCAAGTGTGGTTACTGGGTATGGGGGGTGATCTGAACTACACACCAAAAAAAAGGCAGTTTTGCACAATGGTAGTTGTATATGTATGGCCTGTCATGCTTAGTGCAGTGGTACCAACCCAGAGGTGTGTGTATCTGTGATGTATATGGATACACCCCCTACTTGTGTTGTGTGTTACAAGTCCTGTGATCACAAAGCATGCTATAGAACATAACCTGGCAGTGCCAGTGTGCATATGTGACCCTGAACTAGGCATCTGTTAATGTACAGATATTGTGAACCCCCATACTGAGGGATAGTTAAAGATGTGCATTCTTCTTTGGAAAGACTGATGATGTCAGCACCCTATAAATAAAGCAGGAGAAGAGAAATCATTCAGTAATGTGAATAGTGTGCTGCGCTAATGCATTTCCCTCAAGTATCATAGCATCGTTAGATAAGGGTTTGAATCCTGCAGACGATGTGTGTGGGGGGGGTGTGTATGTATGCAATTTTCTGTGAAAGGAACGGCCTTTTTGAAGACTGGGATAACACACTAAAAGATGTACAATCCTTTTTGGAAAGACTGATGATATCAGCACCCTATAAATACAGCAGGAGAAGAGAAGCACTCCAGTAATGTGAATAGTGCACTGTGCTAATGCATCTCTGTCAGGTGTTAAAACATAGTTAGGTAGGGGTTTGAATCCTACAAATGCCATGTGTGTTTGTCAGTGTATTTTGCTTTTATTATTGTATGACATATTATTATAACAGTAATTTCAATATGTATGCAATTCTCTGTGAAAAGAATGTCCTTTTTGAAGACTGGGATAACACACTAAAAGATGTACGTTCCTCTTTGGAAAGACTGATGATGTCAGCACCCTATAAATACAGCAGGAGAAGGAAAATAATCCAGTAATGTGAATAGCATGATGTGCGAGTGCATCTCTCTTAAGTATCATAACATTGTTAGGTAGGGGTTGGAATCCTACAAATGCCGCGTGTGTGTTTGTCACACAGTTTGTCAATGTGTTGTGTGTTTTGCTTTTATTATTGTATGACATATTATTATAACAGTAATTTCAATATGTATGCAATTCTCTGTGAAAAGAATGGCCTTTTTGAAGACTGGGATAACACACTAAAAGATGTACATTCCTCTTTGGAAAGACTGATGATGTCAGCACCCTATAAATACAGCAGGAGAAGGAAAATAATTCAGTAATGCAAATAGCATGATGTGCGAGTGCATCTCTCTCAAGTATCATAACATTGTTAGGTAGGGGTTGGAATCCTACAAATGCCGTGTGTGTGTTTGTCGCACAGTTTGTCAATGTGTTGTGTGTTTTGCTTTTATTATTGTATGACATATTATTATAACAGTAATTTCAATATGTATGCAATTCTCTGTGAAAAGAATGGCCTTTTTGAAGACTGGGATAACACACTAAAAATGTACATTCCTCTTTGGAAAGACTGATGATGTCAGCACCCAATAAATACAGCAGGAGAAGGAAAGTAACCCAGTAATGCGAATAGCATGATGTGCAAGTGCATCTCGCTCAAGTATCATAACATTGTTAGGTAGGGGTTGGAATCCTACAAATGCCGTGTGTGTGTTTGTCGCACAGTTTGTCAATGTGCTGTGTGTTTTGCTTTTATTATTGTATGACATATTATTATAACAGTAATTTCAATATGTATGCAATTCTCTGTGAAAAGAATGTCCTTTTTGAAGACTGGGATAACACACTAAAAGATGTACATTCCTCTTTGGAAAGACTGATGATGTCAGCACCCTATAAATACAGCAGGAGAAAACAAATAATCCCATAATGCGAATAGCATGATGTGCGAGTGCATCTCTCTCAAGTATCATAACATCGTTAGGAAGGGGTTGGAATCCTACAAATGCCGTGTGTGCGTTTGTCACACAGTTTGTCAATGTGTTGTGTGTTTTGCTTTTATTATTATATGACATATTATTATAACAGTAATTTCAATATGTATGCAATTCTCTGTGAAAGGAATGGCCTTTTTGAAGACTGGGATAACACACTAAAAGATGTACAATCCTCTTTGGAAAGACTGATGATATCAGCACCCTATAAATACAGCAGGAGAAGGAAATCAATCCAGTAATGTGAATAGTGTACTGTGCTAATGCATCTCTGTCAGGTGTTAAAATATAGTTAGGTAGGGGTTTGAATCCTGCAAATGCCATGTGTGTGTTTTGCTTTTATTATTGTATGACATATTATTATAACAGTAATTTCAATATGTATGCAATTCTCTGTGAAAAGAATGGCCTTTTTGAAGACTGGGATAACACACTAAAAGATGTACATTCCTCTTTGGAAAGACTGATGATGTCAGCACCCTATAAATACAGCAGGAGAAGGAAAGCAATCCAGTAATGCGAATAGCATGATGTGCGAGTGCATCTCTCTCAAGTGTCTTAACATTGTTAGGCAGGGGTTTGAATCCTACAAATGCTGTGTGTGCGTTTGTCGCACAGTTTGTCAATGTGTTTTGCTTTTATTATTGTATGACATATTATTATAACAGTAATTTCAATATGTATGCAATTCTCTGTGAAAGGAATGGCCTTTTTGAAGACTGGGATAACACACTAAAAGATGTACAATCCTCTTTGGAAAGACTGATGATATCAGCACCCTATAAATACAGCAGGAGAAAGAAAGCTGCCAAGTAATGTGAATAGTGTACTGTGCTAATGCATCTTTGTCAGGTGTTAAAATATAGTTAGGTAGGGGTTTGAATCCTGCAAATGCCATGTGTGTGTTTTGCTTTTATTATTGTATGACATATTATTATAACAGTAATTTCAATATGTATGCAATTCTCTGTGAAAAGAATGGCCTTTTTGAAGACTGGGATAACACACTAAAAGATGTACATTCCTCTTTGGAAAGACTGATGATGTCAGCACCCTATAAATACAGCAGGAGAAGGAAAGCAATCCAGTAATGCGAATAGCATGATGTGCGAGTGCATCTCTCTCAAGTGTCGTAACATTGTTAGGCAGGGGTTCGAATCCTACAAATGCTGTGTGTGCGTTTGTCGCACAGTTTGTCAATGTGTTTTGCTTTTATTATTGTATGACATATTATTATAACAGTAATTTCAATATGTATGCAATTCTCTGTGAAAGGAATGGCCTTTTTGAAGACTGGGATAACACACTAAAAGATGTACAATCCTCTTTGGAAAGACTGATGATATCAGCACCCTATAAATACAGCAGGAGAAGGAAAGCTGCCCAGTAATGTGAATAGTGCACTGTGCTAATGCATCTCTGTCAGGTGTTAAAGCATAGTTAGGTAGGGGTTTGAATCCTACAAATGCCATGTGTGTGTCTGTTAATGTGTTGTGTGTTTTGCTTTTATTATTGAATGACATATTATTATAACAGTAATTTCAATATGTATGCAATTCTCTGTGAAAAGAATGTCCTTTTTGAAGACTGGGATAACACACTAAAAGATGTACATTCCTCTTTGGAAAGACTGATGATGTCAGCACCCTATAAATACAGCAGGAGAAGGAAAATAATCCAGTAATACGAATAGCATGATGTGCGAGTGCATCTCTCTCAAGTATCATAACATCGTTAGGTAGGGGTTGAAATCCTACAAATGCCGTGTGTGCGTTTGTCGCACAGTTTGTCAATGTGTTGTGTGTTTTGCTTTTATTATTGTATGACATATTATTATAACAGTAATTTCAATATGTATGCAATTCTCTGTGAAAGGAATGGCCTTTTTGAAGACTGGGATAACACACTAAAAGATGTACAATCCTCTTTGGAAAGACTGATGATGTCAGCACCCTATAAATACAGCAGGAGAAAGAAAATCCTCCAGTATTGCGAAGAGTGCGCTGCACTAATGCATCTCTTTTAAGAGTCGTAAGATAGAGGTTTGAATCCTACAAGTGCCATGTGTGCGTTTGTCAATGTGTTGTGTGTTTTGCTTTTATTGTTGTATGACATATTATTATAACAGTAATTTCAATGCACACATCAGGTATGTGTGTGCCACATACAGATATGTACCTGTCACCTTTAATAGTTCCTATGTATGAAGCCTGCCCCCATATGAATACAGTTGTTACCTTTGTCAGCATGTGCCGCAGCTTACCAGACCTTAGGCCATACATGTATGTTGGTGACAATGCAGGCTACTGCAGTGATCTGTGTCCTAGGCCAACTATGTGACACACACCCATGAAAGCTTTGATAGATTAATGTGGGTAAGGGTTCATGTCTGGAGTATCTGTCAGACATGTTAAAACAAAGCAAAGTCTGTGAGTGATGGGCACCCAATGTAGGTGTATGGCAACTGTTGCCAATATGCATACAGACACCTTCTTGCTTAGGTGATACACCGAGGGACTGCAGAATACCTTTGGAAATGTGAATATCACAGGAAAGACAAGATAACACTTGTCCACATGTTACCCATTCTACATGATGGGTGCTACCACCTACATAGTACTGTTGGAATACTATGTTAACTACATGCCAATGCCAATGCCACAGTTGTGTTACAGCAATACAGCATGGTTTGGAAAGCAGGTACCTGTCCATATGATACCCTTGTGGTGGTTAGGTGTGTCATGTGTAGAGTGCATTGTAGGCCACTGTATGTATTTGCAGTCATGGATGGACATATCCGTAGTGTGTTGACATGTATGTCAGACTGCTATATGCCAAAGAGTATTGTTCCCAGGGATGTGTGTGGCTCAGTAAGAATATAGTGTAGTACTGCAGGGATATCACTGACACCAGGTTCCTACATCTGTGTATCAGTTGAGGAGACACCATGTCATGACCACTGAATGTCAGGCTATGTAAGCTGTGTATACTACCAGAATGCAGACCATTGTCATTTGGAAACCGTATCACCCACAGCATACTGTCAAACCATGTCATGTTCCATGCTAACCATGTTCACAAATGTACACCTGCAACTCAGTGCTGCAAACATCACACATGTACTGTCCACACCCCAACACATGCAGGCACAGGTACACACAACAGCCATGTGGCACATGTGCAGACAGTACACTTTGGGAATTAACACTGGTGTATACAAAACTGCAATGACAAACATAGGTAATGCATCGTGCATGCTCGAATATACCCACAACAATATCATTACACTGTACTGTTAACAACATGATAATATTACTACAGTGCTATGTTGTCACCATGTGCATCAGCACCATGCTACCCTGTTCCTGCATCAATGTTACAGATGGCAGGAGGTGGCACAGTTTCATCATATGCACAGGGTGTGTACTTGGTTTGCCAGAGTCTGCCATTGACACATCCAATTGACATGTATGTGTGTGTGTGTGTGTGTGTGTGTGTGTGTGTGTGTGTGTGTGTGTGTGTGTTAGTGAGGGACAACAGTACAACATGGGGCAATGTTGCTGCAATGTGTGTGTGTATGTGTTAGCCCTAGGTGTTAGCATTATGTGTGTGTGTATGCATGCACACAGTTCCACCACGTGGCTGCCATATACGGGTGTTTGTAGACAGCCACAGACTGTACCTGCCAGGTCATACAGATCACTGTCTCTGGCCATGGACACGGTACCTGTGCCTGGCAGGGGTGCTACAGACAGTATCAGGTACTAAGCCAGACTGGGTACTGTCATCAGAAGCAGTGCGTTGTTGACTGGACACATGTCCCTGCTGGGACTGTCCAGAGCCACGTGCACGTGGTCTTCTCAGATGGTCTAATGACAGCACAGACCCAGCATTGCTGGGGCTGGTACTGGCACTATGGGAGCGGCTGCGGGTTTGTTGTCATCCACGACACATGCACACATGCACACAGGCACACATACGCACAGGTACACATGCACACAGACACACATGCACACATGCACACATGCACACAGGCACACAGGCACACAGGCACACATGCACACATGCACACAGGCACACATGAACACATGCAAACAGGCACACATGCACACAGGTTCACAAGCACACAGGTGCACAAGCACGCATGCACACTCCTCAGTACAGCAGATACAAACACAGACACACCTGCAATCCAACACATACACAATACTGTTTTAGGGTGGGTGACAGTATCACAAGGAAAAACATCACTGCACACGTGTCAGCATGCAGATTATGTGTTGCACAGGAACATGCAGTGCAAGTGTAGACAGCCCTTGTTAATAACAGTATACGTGTACTTGATGCTTGTGTGTAGTTGTTCAGTGATTGTCTCCACCCTGGGACACAATGTATACAAGGACAAAACAATGTTGTGCAAGTGTTACAAGCTGTGGGTGCATATATTTGCACATGCACACACAACACATGATGGTGCTATGCAATGACTGCTATGTGTACTTTTGTGGTCAGCGGAATGGGATGTGGTGCAGTAACATGAACCATGATCAACATGCTTCTTGTGGTCAGTCAACAATAATAATGTGTGCCAGACAGGCAGCTAGCATGCTGTACCTGACGTGCAGTAACATGACTACATCCACAATTACACAGTCACTTGTTACATGGGTTTGTAAGGTGGCCAATAGTGAGCATCGCCTAACATGAATGTATTATTTGTTCAAGACTGTTGCACAAAGACATGATAGGCCTCTACCCCTCAGGTATATTATGTGTGCTGCATAGATGATAAGTGGGATACTGAAGGGTGGCCATACAGCAGGTGTCATAATTGGACATGTGTAGCAGGCTAAGGTGTAGTGTGTATGCCAAACATGTGTGTGTTGTGTACATGTGTATCAGGTATGTCTATACAATGTCCAGTACTGTGTTGCAACACATGTGTGTCATGCTCTGTGTATTGCATGTGAGTGGGGCAGCTATTGAGAATAATGGGATATGCATAGTCTCACAGCAAACATGCACAGCATGCATTATGCATAGGTGTGTTACATGTGCACAGACTACACCTCCATATGACATGCACATGTCATTAGCTATAGTATTGTTATTACACACTCACCAGCATGGATTGGCTGCCTTGCTGTCACTCCAGAGGGACCTGCAAAAATATGACAGTGATTGCCAGTGGCCACAACTGTGCCATTGATATTGTGAGTATGATAAAGTACAGTAGTCAACAGGTGGCTTTCACAGGTGTACAGATTATGCTCAGAATATCAATCTTGCAGAAGAATAGGCAGGTTAACAGCTACAGAAACAGTACACATCTCACACATGCATAAACTACCAGTACAGAGATCAGTCAACTACAGATATGGCATGTTACCTGCATGCTCCATTTCAACATGCTGGGTGGCTCCGGCCTCCATGATGACACATGTTTGTGGATGTTGCTGTTGTTGGCCTGGAGCCACAACACTTAGGAGGTGCTCCTCCACACTGGTGGGGGGGGGGGTGGATAGGTACCCCACCGCTTGTGGCAAGCTGTTGTCTGTGGATATCAGACGCACGCTGCCGGACATGTCTAATTAAATCACTGCAGTGATGGCGTACGTGCTCATATGTTCGGTTATGCATGCCTATGTCATTTACCCGATGGACAAGATCTTGCCACAGTGAAGCCCTCTCATGCTGGTTCTGGCTGGTCCTGGAAAACAGCACACAGTAATTCTGCACCAGGCTCTGGTGGATCTCCTGATCCTCTGCTGCTGTATATGGTGGGTTTTGCTGATGCATCATCACCCTGGAAGGAAACGAAAAATATGTGAGCAAGTCATGTGGCACACTTAATATTCTAATGTACTGATATCACTTAACTACCATATAGAGCATCTGTCTATCAGGGGATACACATGTTCGATACCACATATCAGTGCTCAGCCCACAACTGTCTGACAGTGCCTGCCACACTCCATACAACAAACTAGTATACACAAGCAATCGGCACACTGTGTGGGATACAATGCGCAACCTCACACTGGGGGTATGTATCAAGCTAATGGATGTAGAATATTGTCATCCCATGCAATGAATGCAATGCACATTTACAGTTTCAACGGTAATCCACCCTAGTCTTTGATGCCATACCCCTACCTGACATATGTGCACAGTTGTTACTATAGCCAGCATACTGCTGTCACAGAGTATACATGCTGCCAGGTACACACACATATCCTGTAACACACATGTGATTGCGGCCATGGTACAGGCATCATTACACACACATTACACATACATACAACACACAAATGTATGACAACACAGATGAGC